>NC_083647.1:24085716-24225716 GCF_963576545.1 Limanda limanda | reverse complement strand
GGGAATTAACGGGAATAAACTGGAAATGTTGTGGGTAATTTATACTAACTGTATTTACCTTGTCATATACAGACATAAATATAAACATTTTGTTTTGTCATAGGCTGATTCGAGCCCTGAGGAAACTTTGGGCATTTTTTTTTTTTTCAAAATTCCCCAAATTCCCGAGCTAAACTTAGTCCTCACACTGTCTCATGTCCTCACACTGTCTTGCGTCCTCACACTGTCTCGCGTCCCCATGAGATGATTTTGACTGATTCACTGTTCCTCTTCATAAAGGAGTCCATCTTGCATCCAGCTTGGACCGTTGGAGGCTCCACCTGCTGTCTCTGGTCCTCACTAGGGTTGCAAAGTTCCTGGGATTATTCAAAGTTGGAAACTGTCCATGGGAATTAACGGGAATTAACGGGAATTAACGGGAATTAACGGGAATTAACTGGAAATGTTGTGGGTAATTTATACTAACTGTATTTACATTGTCATATACAGACATAAATATAAACATTTTGTTTTGTCATAGGCTGATTTGAGCCCTGAGGAAACTTTGGACACTTGACTCTATGCTTCTGCATCGTTGTGTCATTCTTAACATAGGTCTTTGCTCAGTATTTGCAGATGTACACAGCCTTTCCTTCTACATTGGATGAGGTGAAATGTCTCCACACATGAGATAGTGCACGTGGCATTGTTCTGTAGAATAAGATGAGAAAAAAGTTTGTAAAAAAACACTAATGCAATGCCAGAGATATAAATAGTTAGCCAAACAATTGGAATCGTCTGTCAACATATTTTACAATTGATGGATAAATGAATGGAAATAGGCTAGATGAACAGATGAACAATCCTCAATCAGCATGCTAATATATTTCCCCAGTAATATCATCGAAACTTACCTGACTAGTCCTGGATGCTGGGAGTTATCTGTGCATGTGATGGAAGAATGCCTCATTCAATACATTTTTAAAATAGAGTTTTGAATGATGTTTTTATTGCTCAGCGTTTAATTTACGTATTTTTATTTTATTTTGCAAAATTCCCAAAATTCCCGAGCTAAACTTCCCATGGGAAGTTTCCGGAAATTTACCGGAAACTTTCCACCCCTTTGCAACCCTAGTCCTCACACTGTCTCACGTCCTCACACTGTCTCACGTCCTCACACTGTCTCATATCCTCACACTGTCTCATGTCCCTCACACTGTCTCATGTCCCTCACACTGTCTCATGTCCCTCCCACTCTCTCACACACTGTCTCATGTCCTCACACTGTCTCATGTCCCTCACACTGTCTCATGTCCCTCCCACTCTCTCACACACTGTCTCATGTTCTCACACTGTCTCATGTCCCTCACACTGTCTCATGTCCCTCACACTGTCTCACGTCCTCACACTGTCTCGTGTCCTCACAATGTCTCATGTCCCTCACACTGTCTCATGTCCCTCACACTGTCTCACGTCCTCACACTGTCTCGTGTCCTCACAATATCTCATGTCCCTCACACTGTCTCACACACTGTCTCATGTTCTCACACTGTCTCATGTCCCTCACACTGTCTCATGTCCCTCACACTGTCTCACGTCCTCACACTGTCTTGTGTCCTCACAATGTCTCATGTCTCTCACACTGTCTCATGTCCCTCCCACTCTCTCACACACTGTCTCATGTCCTCACACTGTCTCATGTCCCTCACACTGTATCATGTCCCTCCCACTCTCTCACACACTGTCTCATGTTCTCACACTGTCTCATGTCCCTCACACTGTCTCACGTCCTCACACTGTCTCACGTCCTCACACTATCTCATGTCCTCACACTGTCTCATGTCCCTCACACTGTCTCATGTCATCACACTGTCTCACGTCCTCACACTGTCTCATGTCCCTCCCACTCTCTCACACACTGTCTCATGTCCTCACACTGTCTCATGTCCTCACACCGTCTCATGTCCTCACACTGTCTCATGTTCTCACACTGTCTCATGTCCCTCACACTGTCTCACGTCCTCACACTGTCTCACGTCCTCACACTATCTCATGTCCTCACACTGTCTCATATCCTCACACTGTCTCATGTCCCTCACACTGTCTCATGTCATCACACTGTCTCACGTCCTCACACTGTCTCATGTCCCTCCCACTCTCTCACACACTGTCTCATGTCCTCACACTGTCTCATGTCCCTCACACTGTCTCATGTCCCTCCCACTCTCTCACACACTGTCTCATGTTCTCACACTGTCTCATGTTCTCACACTGTCTCATGTCCCTCACACTGTCTCACGTCCTCAAACTGTCTCGCGTCCCCACACTGTCTCGTGTCCTCACACTGTCTCATGTCCTCACACTGTCTCACGTCCTGACACTGTCTCACGTCCTCACACTGTCTCGTGTCCTCACACTGTCTCGTGTCCTCAGACTGTCTCACGTCCTCACACTGTCTCACGTCCTCACACTGTCTCACGTCCTCAAACTGTCTCACGTCCTCACACTGTCTCACGTCCTCACACTGTCTCACGTCCTCACACTGTCTCACACAATGTGTCATGTCCTCACACTGTCTCGTGTCCTCACACAGTCACACGTCCTCACACTGTCTCACATCCTCACACTGTCTCACGTCCTCACACTGTCTCACGTCCTCACACTGTCTCACATCCTCACACTGTCTCACGTCCTCACACTGTCTCACGTCCTCACACTGTCTCACACAATGTCTCATGTCCTCACACTGTCTCACGTCCTCACACTGTCTCACACAATGTCTCATGTCCTCACATTGTCTCGTGTCCTCACACAGTCTCACGTCCTCACACTGTCTCACATCCTCACACTGTGTCACGTCCTCACATTGTCTCGTGTCCTCACACAGTCTCACGTCCTCACACTGTCTCACATCCTCACACTGTCTCACGTCCTCACACTGTCTCACGTCCTCACACTGTCTCACATCCTCACACTGTCTCACGTCCTCACACTGTCTCACATCCTCACACTGTCTCACGTCCTCACACTGTCTCATGTCCTCACACTGTCTCATGTCCTCACACTGTCTCATGTCCCTCACACTGTCTCACGTCCTCACACCGTCTCACGTCCTCACACTGTCTCATGTCCTCACACTGTCTCATGTCCTCACACTGTCTCACGTCCTCACACTGTCTCACACAATGTCTCATGTCCTCACATTGTCTCGTGTCCTCACACAGTCTCACGTCGTCACACTGTCTCACATCCTCACACTGTCTCACGTCCTCACACTGTCTCACGTCCTCACACTGTCTCATGTCCGTCACACTGTCTCACGTCCTCACACTGTCTCACGTCCTCACACTGTCTCACGTCCTCACACTGTCTCACGTCCTCACACTGTCTCACACAATGTCTCATGTCCTCACACTGTCTCGTGTCCTCACACTGTCTCACGTCCTCACACTGTCTCACACAATGTCTCATGTCCTCACATTGTCTTGTGTCCTCACACAGTCTCACGTCCTCACACTGTCTCACATCCTCACACTGTGTCACGTCCTCACACTGTCTCACGTCCTCACACTGTCTCATGTCCCTCACACTGTCTCACGTCCTCACACCGTCTCACGTCCTCACACTGTCTCATGTCCTCACACTGTCTCATGTCCTCACACTGTCTCACGTCCTCACACTGTCTCACACAATGTCTCATGTCCTCACACTGTCTCATGTCCCTCACACTGTCTCACGTCCTCACACTGTCTCACGTCCTCACACTGTCTCACACAATGTCTCATGTCCTCACATTGTCTCGTGTCCTCACACAGTCTCACGTCCTCACACTGTCTCACATCCTCACACCGTCTCACGTCCTCACACTGTCTCACGTCCTCACACTGTCTCGTGTCCTCACACTGTCTCACGTCCTCACACTGTCTTACACAATGTCTCATGTCCTCACATTGTCTCGTGTCCTCACACAGTCTCACGTCCTCACACTGTCTCACATCCTCACACTGTGTCACGTCCTCACACTGTCTCACGTCCTCACACTGTCTCACATCCTCACACTGTCTCATGTCCTCACGCTGTCTCATGTCCTCACACTGTCTCACGTCCTCACACTGTCTCACGTCCTCACACTGTCTCATGTCCTCACACTGTCTCACACACTGTCTCGTGTCCTCACAATGTCTCACGTCCTCACACTGTCTCACGTCCTCACACTGTCTCATGTCCTCACACTATCTCATGTCCTCACACTGTCTCACGTCCTCACACTGTCTCACGTCCTCACACTGTCTCATGTCCTCACACTGTCTCACACACTGTCTCGTGTCCTCACAATGTCTCACGTCCTCACACTGTCTCACGTCCTCACACTGTCTCATGTCCTCACACTGTCTCACACACTGTCTCATGTCCTCACACTGTCTCACGTCCTCACACTGTCTCACGTCCTCACACTGTCTCACATCCTCACACTGTCTCATGTCCTCACACTGTCTCACGTCCTCACACTGTCTCACGTCCCTCACACCGGTCTCCTTTCAAAACAGGACAAAAGAATCGTCTCTTTCGATCTGGGTTTCAGGGACAGTGGGTCCTGATTGCGGCACTATTATTATTTCCAGGCATAGCCTACTTTTTGTTTGCCGTGCAGAATAATTGGAGTGACCCTGCAGGAGGAGCAGCCCATAAATCATGGACGGTATTTTAATTCTTCATACGGTTATAAGTGCCATAAAGGGTGAATTATCTGAGAACCGTGAAACTAGCACTCAGGATGAGAAATTAATGTTTGAGCGGTTTCTCTGTTGAGAGTGATTTTGCCTCCTGGAGCTTATTTTTGGAGGTTTTACAGCTTCTCGGGGACACTTTCCTGGAGTATGTAAAAAAGACTGACACTTACGGAAACTGGGATTGTGCACGGTATCTGAAGAGTAAGCTGCACAACCTTAGATGCAACCTTCTGTTTGGTATTTTTTGTTTTTTTTCTTTCGGAGGAGAGTGGGCAGTTTACTCTCAGGATTTGAGACGGGAGGAAAAGATTCTGTAGGAGCAGGATCTGTTCTCCAAGGCCAATAACACAGTTTATAATAAAACTGAATTCACTCCTGTGCAATAAATGGTAAAATATTCAAAATTGTATCATCTTACAGCACTTAAAATGTGTATGAGTTTAAATGTTGGGTAATTCATCTTGTGCTTAACTGAAAACGAGAGAGAACATTCAGACATCAGATGGAAATCTTCAATGTAACAGAAGTGAGAAAACCTGTGAACAATTTCTTCTTCTTCTCAGGCACCACGGAAACGGTTGTGATCGTGTCCGAGCCGCACAATCTGATGCTGAGCAGTTCGTATGTGAAAGGAAAAATTCCAGAGAACGTCTGGAACCTTCATATCTCGATATGCCAAATTTGTACGACATATTTGTTAAAGTTTGGTTTGTAGTCAGGTAGAAGCTGCTCTTTTGTGAAGATTGAAAAGCATCAACTGGAGATTGTTGTGTAATCCTGAACAAGGGTCGAGCTGAGTGTACGCGAGTTAAACTGTGGAGTTGAAGAAAGACACAGAGCAGAGTGTTGTGCTGCCGTCGGGCCTTGAGACTCGATCATGTAGCCGTGCTTTCATCGCCTCGGCCGCTCTGAAAGCTTCTGTCTACAAACTGTGGCCTTGGAAGTTGTTCCATCTGATTCAGCTCCGTCGCCGGTCGATGGAGGGACCACAGAACGCCTCCATCACGTCCTTGAGACCCAGTGAAATGGCGACTTGCAGCAGGACGCCTCCCACATTGCTCTCATGCATTCTCTCCCTCTAATTTCTCTCTGCATGTGTCAAAACATGGCATTCATCTGTGTGCATTAACACGTTTTATCAGCTGATTGTCTGATTCCTCCGCTCTTCCATGGCCATTCCCAGCAGGAGCCTGTCCCACGTGCTCCTCTGACTTATGACATCAGCATCACTAGTGGTTTAAGGGGCGAGACGGCTCTTTTTGAGTCGATACCCAGCTCGGTCTCTGGAAGGATCCAATCCACAGCAGGCGGGGGGACATTAGATTCTAAAGGGTCGAGGTGTGGATCAATACGCCTTCGTTTTTGGCACACGCTGTAATTCAGGGGATGCAGGAGTGAGGAGGAATCCTGAGTTGAACTTGAATAACCTTCATCGGAAAACCTGTTTTTGGAGATATGAATCGATTGTTGTGCCGTCCCACGTGCACCTGCAGCCAGTTTGCCCTTGAGCAAGGCGGCAGGAAGTGCTCAGGAGATGCGCTGGATATCCGCCAGGGTACGAATCCAAACCTCGGACCCGACTCCCCCTCTGGTGCTGTCTTCCTTCGCGCATATTATGTACTTGGCAAGAACTTAAAGGTTCAGTGTGTCAGATTTAGGTGAAAGGATCAACTGGAAGAAACTGAATATAAAATAATCCCAGTGATTTTTCCACTAGTGTGTTTCATCTAAATTACACAAATTGTTGTTTTCTTTACCCTAGAATGAACCCTTTATATTAAAATACTTTATATTCACATAATTTATATTGAAATACTTTATATTTACATCTGGAGCGGGTTCTCTCTACGGAGGCAGCCATGTTTCTTTTACAGTAGCTCAAACTGGACAAACTAAAGTATAACACAGATTCTCTCTCATGTTTGGAAGTGGGGGGTTATTAAGCTGCAACACTACACTTCACCACTAGATGTCACTACATTCTACATACTGAACCTTTATTGTAATAATATTATATTTGTTTGAGCACAAAATGTTGCTGCAACAGACAAAAGCTTCCTGTTCGTCACATACATCCTGAAATGAAACCTGCTGATTTCTATGGTAACGTCTCTACACTGGAGGTGAGAAATTGAAATTTAAAAATGGAATCTGAACTGTCATTTCAACTGCTGCAGAAGAACACACACATTCATTCAGGGTTCAGTATATTGCCCAAGGGCACTTCAGTTGTTCTAAGCTTTTAAGCTTCCAAATGCTGTCGGACGTGCTCTCCCTTCACTCGTCTCTATTTCCTCTACATGTGCACATTTTAAGTAAAGACTAGTTTTGTTAAACTCTACAACCTGTCCTGCTGTTTTCCTGATGCTCGGTGCACAATGATGAACTGATGATTTGTCTTCCTGCGTTCACTGGGGATCCGGCGCTCCTCTCTTCCTCTCGTGTTGTATATCTTTGGCGTTCAGGAGGAAGCCTGAAGCCCGACATCCACTTGACGCAGGTATGATGTAGATTCCTTCACTTCAGGTTTCATCGATCAGCTTTTGTCTTATTCCCACATAACTCGGATTCTTTGATTCACTTTGGTATTCAAGCCACAGTGTTAAATTCCACTTTGACTCATTCCTGAATAAAATACCTGCGTGTAATCACCACATTCATGCTCAGTTATTCTCTGTAGTGTAAATGTGGCTGAGGTGTGCAGAGAGTTTGTAGTGGACGACCTTTATAGCTCAATTTGACCCTTCCTCCACTCTGGTGCAAAGGTTGAAGAATCACTTGATGCACAACTGCAAATCACAGAATATAAACATACAATGGGAATCCAGATCTACAGTATCTCACATGATTCAGAAGTGCAGCCAGTCCGTCGGTATATGGAATTTACAATTATATAAAATACATAAAGCTGAAGGTTGTAATGAACATTCAGCTTCCAGGAGAAGTCACATCTCGACCAACCCTCATGAAACCACATTTCACTGTCTCTCAGATTCTACTAATTATTCTCTGAGAAATCAGGTAAAAGGTTAAAAATGTCAACGAGGACAGGTTAATAGTCATACATTCACTTCCTCTTTAGCAAGCAGTCTTCAAAGTAAAAGCACAGTGTTTGTTTTGTTACGGAAATGCTTCATAAGGAGCTGCATTACAGAGCTTTTATTTTGAAAGGTTGTGAACTTGGGTTTGAAGATTATTCAAAAGCCAACATTAAACGTTTGAAAAAAATATCAACCAGAAACCTAATTTCGCTCTGAAGCAGGAACTGTTAATACCAAATCTTTGCACACAACATCCAGGAATTAAAAGGGACAGTATATCGTAAAAGTAATGACAAGGACGATTTCTGAATTCTGAAGTTTTCTACATCCTGCTGTTTACTGTTGATTCATATTTTGGCCTCAAACTGGACTAAATTCGTTCCAAGTCTTGTTCTGGTCTTGTTCTTTTCAAACCTATGCTATCTGACATGTTGTTAATATATTGTTAATGTTGCATTGCTCCGTTTAGTTCATTACATTTGACTCTGCCTTCCCTCGGGCTGAACCGTGGCAGAAGCCGAACCCTGCGGTGCGTCGACTGAAGCTCTGGACTGATGGCTCTTCCCTCAGCCGTCACACTGATTCCATCCCATTTGCAAACTCTGTCCCCGCTGTGGGAAATATTACAAAGCCACACTGTCACAAAACATTTGCTGTGCGATATGGCCTTTTAAAGCAGGGGAGCTATTGTTTGTGAGCAGAGATACGAGATGTGAGTCGGAGGAAGCGCAGCACGTCTCCTCTCATGTCCAGGATCAGGGTTCTCAGGTGTGACAGCCTCAGCAGACAGAATTCTGTCAGGAGCGTAAACAGTGAAGTCTGTAATTAAAATATGCAGCTTGGTTGTTAATGTTTACTGCACCGCATCTTCAACTTTCCTTTATATATTCTAATAAAAACTTTTATGCAACTAAGAAGTGAAGTTATGAAGTTATGGAATTTTCTAGATCACTTGCACCTGAAAATTCATCTTCATTCATATAGTTTCTCACCTAATATTGTCTCTTTTCTCCAATATGTATTTTGTGAGTTTTCCATCTCTCTCCTATTTGACACCTATTGCATGTTTGTATCTGGAAGTGCAACCTTCTCTCTGTTGCTCTTCCAGAGTCACTTCCTTTTTGAATGTTTTATCATAAACTATAAAAACATGGACGTCATGACCACTTCCTGAAAGTGAAGCCAAAGCGTCTTGATCACTACCTGGTGGCTGGCAGCGGTATAGGTCATAAGTCCCAGCTAATAATTATTTTATCTAAGATGGTTTCCGTTATTGAAGATAGTTCTTATCCCACTGATATTTGTTAAAGTCTTGAATATTTTTTTCTGATGAGTTTGGTTAAATTTGGTGTGGTGGTAGCTAGCTATACAGCAATTTTGCTTTAATCTCCACAAGGTGTGCCATCTGCAAACTTCAGTTTCAGCTGAACGTGTAGTCCTAGATTTATTTATTTGTGTTCTAGATACTAAAGGATGTTTTCTGCATTGGTATGTCAAAGGATTGAGCCTGAGCCTGGTCACATGACTGTGATAACAGGGTTGAAGTTGGTACTGAGGAAGGAAGAATCAAACATCGGAGTCGGAACAAGAGTTTGTATCAAGCAACATATTTTTGCTTCACGGCGCCAACGTGTCTCTGGCCTCTTCTGCAACAATGAACTCCGTTTGATTATGAAGCAGAATATGAGCTGCTCCCCCTGTAGTGGTGCCAATGTACTGCGGCATCATCCTCTGCCCTCGTCACAGACTGGAGCTGTAGCCGAATCCTGGCAGAGGAAGAGAAAACACGCAGGAGAAGCAGGGCATGCTGGGGCTTTTCAAAGCCGTCCTGAGGTGTAATTATGAGCATATCTGTCCATCGCGGTGGGCAGGTGATGAGACAAATGTGTCCTGAAAGAAGTGTGACACATAAAAACTAAGAGAACCATATGCCCTTGGTTATTTAGGGATGTTTTCATGGTGTGTTTGCGGCGGCATATTTCAGATTCCCTGTGAGGATGCGTGGAAATGGATAAATCAATGAGGCCATCTGGGGAGAGGAAGTCACGATGAGAAACGGTTCAACGCTGACATTCACCCGACAGTAACCCCACAGCCCGAATTATTCCATTCATCGCCTGAGATGCAACAAAAGGAGAGAGAGCCTTGTTACTTTCATGACACAAATCAGATGAGTTATAGGTCAGAGGATGTTTGTGAAAGAGGAGACAATTAAAAACGTATTTATACTTTGCTCTGCATCAAATTTGACGTTTTTATGGCTTCTAAAATAAGAAGAAGAGGGAAAAGGTTTTATTCGGGCGAAAGATAAATTTAGCAGTTTCATGAATACAAAAATTATGTGTCGACTGTCAGTGTGCGACACAGTGCGGCTTTGTACTTTGTGAGTGCAGCATGTCTAAATTAAGGCCGTGAGTGTGACTGAATGTCATCATTGTCATTGTCTGCCCTCTCCAGCTGAGTCAGAAGTCATCACACACACACACGCGCACACGCACAAACACACACACACCACACACACACACACACATGCACACACACACACACAGAAAACATGATTACACACAGAGATGTACACACTGGTGCAGGTTTTATCATTTAAACAATAACAATTTCAGTCTAGTCTGATGTGACACATTTAGTAAAATGTGAAATGACCTCCCACCGAATCTAACAAACACTTCATTATTACAAGTTTGATGACAGGTGATGAGGTTGTTGACGAGGACGTACAACAGATTTTCAGGGTTTTACTCCAACTCTATTTCTACTATTATTATCACTGATAAACATGGAACTAATCACCACTGACTATGATGAGGAATATGGACAATCACACGTCACATAATGAAAGAACAAACTGTAACTGCCTCAGTTCATGAAACCGGAGCAGATCACGTCGACCTCTTCGATGACGTCTGACACTCGTCATTAAACATGGTTTCCACGGTAACAGTACGTGCAAGTTATAAGTAAAAAAACAAGAACCATTCTCACGACAGAACAAACACAAACAATCCAGAGACCAAAGTGGACACACTCATAAATATCAGCCAACTAAATATTTATATGATTTCTTAAATTCAAGTTATGAGCAAGATTTCCTGGAAAACGTATGGTAATATTTGAAGTAGTAATGCAGGAACTTTAAAGACGTACAAGTTAATATATCAAACCACGAAACAGCTGAAGTGTCGGAGCAGTTTACTTGTTGGCATCAACACCTGCAGACACTTGAGGAGCAGTCGGCCTGAAAATGTGCTTCAAGCTGAAGTGATTTCAGGCAAAGCTGCTTCGAACCACTCGTGATAAACTGTGACAATTGAAAATCTGCACTGTCGTTGTTTTTGTATCATCATCGGTGAGTTCAGTCATCTTGAAGTGATGGAAAAGCAAAGAAATGAACAAGTGGAAGTTTAAGATGAAGTTAATCATTTTGTGCCGAGGACGTTTTCACCTGCGTCTGTTTGTTGGTTTATTCGTCAGCAGGATTCCAACGTAAGGAAGATTATTTCTGGTCAGCCGAGAGGTTGATGTGGTTGTCCAAGTTTGATGATGAAGGAAAGGAACGCGGACCCAATACTTACAAGTATAATAATGTTTATTACACAGAAGTTTCACAGGTCAGGACCAGCTCTAGAACTCGGAGAAATCACCCAGGCCAAATAGTGAGATCTGACTTCCAGGGGTCGGACACACATAGAGAGATTGGTTCCGCTCATGACTTCAGGTAAATGCCGTCCCCCATGGGATTTCTGACTAAAGAGGGACATGTTTTTGTGTCCGAACATGAAGACACATTGGTCAAGAACATTCCTTCTACAGCCGTCCATTAGCTGGTCAGAGGTCATTCCCAAAGTCAAGGATCATTTCAAAAAGGTAGAGAACTTCTAAGGTAAACATCTGGAAGACTCTCTGAGAATGTCTGAGAGTCCAGAAGGCAGGTATCATAAACGTAAGCCTGTCATTATGTTTTGAACACACACCAAAATGATCTACTCTAACGAATATACGACATAGGCATAAGCTTGAAATAGAAATAAGTGAGTATGAACAAATTCCTCCAAGTTAATAGGACACTCACTTGTACCACATGGTAATAAAATACACCTCTAACACTCGTTATCACTTGTATGACCAGTAACTAAAGTTTGCTAAAGTTAGTAGATTTTAAAACATGTCTCTGGACTGACTGGGTCTGTTTCTTGACTTAAATACTAAATGTACTTGTGCTACTGTCCCACTGCTTCACCTTGTCTTATTATCTTGTTGCTGCCACTTGTGGTCACAGTGTCAGATACATCATTTATATTTAATAGGATAAAAAGTCCTCTTATCTGATTACTGTCTTGATGCTGGTTGTAAGCATCTCATTCATGTTTGGACCCTGTGTACTTTCTTCATATTGACTGTTTCAATTTTGTCACAAGTTTAATTTAAATCTACATAAAGATTCTGTATTTTTAATTTCCCCTTCAAATTCAATTTTAGAATTCATTTATTCAACATAACTCAACAGCTTAATGTGAGGGTGACAAATTAAAATGTATGCAACACAAATACCATCTCTGCTGGCGCTCTAATCTCTTTCCATATGATTTATCCAGGGGAAGTTGATTGAGCATGCACGCTCTGTTCCTGCAGCTTCACATGCACACAATTACATTCACAGCCGGGAGCTCCAGCGGTACGACCACAGCCTCGGCCTGATGAACACCGAGCAGCTGTTGAATAACTCATCAACTCCCGCCCCCCCCCCCCGTAGGTCCAGGTTCCCTGTTGCTCGGACGCTTCCCGACATCAGTCGTCAGGTCACGATCCACTGTTTCCTGATCCTCCTCCTCCTCCTCCTCCTCCTCCTCCTCTTCCTCCTTCTCCTCCTCCTGTGATGTTCTGTCATTTTAGTTTGTTAATTTCAGTCTCTTTGGGTTTTCTGTTTCCGGTTTTATTTTGTAGCCTCGCTTTCCTTGTGTGTTGCTCCAGCTTCTCGGGTGTGTCACTTCCTGTCTTGGTGATTGTCTTCCCCAATCCTCAAGTGTTGCACCTGTGGCTAATTAATTACCCCTGCCTTCCCTGTGTCTCCATATAAGCCTCTGTGTTCCCCTTTGTCCCTTGTCGGTCCGTTTTACTCGTTGTTGCATAAGGTTTGTCTTGTCTGGCTGTGACTGAGACTATGATTGCAGCAGGACTGCTTCACATATAGTATTGAAAAAAGGTTTACCCTCATCGATGCTGCTAAAAACTTTAATCCTGATGATGTTTTCTTAACACTTGACATCTATTGCACTTCTGTCCGTCCTGAGAGAGGGATCCCTCACATGTGGCTCTCTCTGAGGTTTCTACGTATTTTTACCTGTTAAAAAGGTTTTTAGTAGTTTTTCCTTACTCTTGTTGAGGGTTAAGGACAGAGGATGTCACACAATGTTAAAGCCCTATGAGACGAATTGTGATTTGTGAATATGGGCTATACAAATAAAATTTGATTGATTGACTGTCTCGTCCAGCTTTCTCGTCCCGGATCTTCTGTGTTCTCCGTGCGCCTTGTAGCTTGGGTTATGATCCTCATGTTCTTGTTCCCTCCAGTGTTACCTGTTAGTGTTTATGCTTTGTTATTGTCTTGTTAAAAGACTCTTGTTATATTAAATACCATTTTTTGTTATAACATCTGCATCCTGGGTCCATCTCCTTCAACAAACCGTGACACCTCCTTCTCCTCCTCCTCCTCCTCCTCCTCCTCCTCCTCCTCCTCCTCCTCCTCCTCCTCCTCTTCCTCTTCCTCCTCCTCCTCCTCCTCCATCACCCGCTCTGTAAACGCCTGCACGTACACGCTTGTGTATCTCAAGTTGTTCATAACAAGTTTCAGGGGTTTTCCTGCAGTTCAGTGCGTTCTGCAGCGCCCGGGTGGGAAGGAGCTCACAAAATAGTCTTAAAACATTGATGATGTTTGAAGAGAAAATGTTTTATCCCAGTGAAGATTTGCCCCGAGACATTTTTTTAAAACCACTGATTTGTAGAGAAAACACATTTTTTACAAGAAAACAGTGAAGTGAGGTAAATATTCAAGACCAAACGAGACGCTCGTGTTCGGAGTTAACAGGAAACTGAGGATTTGATTCCACCGTGTTTATAGGGACCAAGTGCAATGAAGAAGAAACAGCTTGATACATGAGATTTAATGAGATTTTAGGACACAACAGCAGCCCAATGATGTGGTGACGATTGTCATATAAAACATATATAAATAAATATGTTATCAAACCTGACACAACACACAAAGAAATACACAGTGTTTATGGAAAACCTGTTCTGGGCAGAGGCGTCTTTATGGGCAAGAAGACTCAGTATTAAAGTTTACTGTCTAATAATCTTCGCTGGTGTTTATGTTGCTGAGTCTGATTGTTTCCCCTCAGGTTATAAACGGTTAAATGTTATCGTCAGGCCTGAGCAGACACGTTTACTCTGTGAGCAAATATCTGCAAGTGTCTGTTTCAGCTGCAGAACCTGAGTCTTGGCTCGAGCTGCGACAGGTGCATCAAGTCATCACCGACTATGAAAGAGTGAATTAATCCACCGATGCCTGAACTACATCCGACATAAAAAGACAGGAACATTCACTCTGATGCTCTTCTGCTTTCTCTCTCTCCGGCGACAGGTCGGTTCTTGGCAGAGTCGGTTTCCGTGGCTGGGATCCAACGTTGCTTTCTAAAGACCGGGCTGAAAGGAGAGGAGAGTGAAGGTGGCTGCACAGCACCGACTCGGTGAGGGAGATCCACGGTGTCGGCTTCGGTCAGAGACTTCACACACCGACGGCAAAACATCAGCAACCACATGACAAGTGAAGCCTCTTTTCCACTGGTCAAAAAACACCACAAACACTCACTGACAGCTGGATTTACTCTGAAATCTACATTCACTCCTCAAACGGGAAATGACTTTGCAGTAGACGCAGGTTTTTTATCGGCTCGGGCTCCGACTCTGGATGTAAACAACCGAAAACCAAAGCTGAAACACAAAACAACACAAGAGGCACTGATACCTTCTGTCTTCACTGCACATCTCACACGTGAAAATACCTTTTCTACAAACTTCATATCTGGAAGTCTGGGCTGACCTGTCTGTCTCCACGAGGAAACCATACATTACATCTGTTCTTCTCTCTTTTCAACGCCCCCCTGGACGTCAGTGATTACATGTTGTTCACGTTCTGTTCTCTCTGACTAAGAAAGGTGCCGAGAGAAATCGACCTTTTCAGCAGATGTTTTTTATTCCAGCTTCACGAGGCTTCCTGAGGTTGCGTCACTATAACGTGTGATCACACAGTAAGTGGAACAATGAAAACACTGTGAATACTCAAATGCAAATTGAACAACTTCCAAACAGTATCAAACCACGCCGCAGCCTTTCTGGAGCTCAACCAAATTAACAATACTTTATCGTCTCCTTTAACGAATGTGAAGTAGGAGAGTGAACTACATGAAGCCGAGTTCGCAGCTCGATCACAGAGCGGCTGCTGAAGAATGCCAACGAGCCGAGTGGGTTTCAAAAAAAGGAAGAATAGGCAAAAAGATACTAAATAATAAATATGTTGTATAGCAGTGGGGCGCAGCTTTCAGCAGCACACTAATGAGCCCATGGGGGGGGGGGAGAAGAACTGCGGATGTTCGGTTTGACAGCGGCCTCCACCAGCTGATTATTCCGTTCATTATAGAGATGTGGAAAAGTTGTTATCGGTGTCGCTACGCTGATTTAACAAATTAACGTCTATAAAATGAAGCTTTGACGTCCAGTGAAAGCTCAGGTTCATTTGTTACAGATCCCGTGGAGAAGTGGCCTGAAGGCGTGAAGGGTGTCGCCTCCTCTCCGAGCTGCAGCCAGCACAGCTCGGATTGAAGTAACCGAGTTCCCCCCCGCTCTGCCGGGACCGGGCTGTTTGCTTTGGCCTGCGGTGACGCTGGTTGCAGCTGTTTCTCTGGAAACTGTAAAAAGTGACCGGCGGTAATTGAGCTGCGGCAAAAGGACCCGCTGCTGGAACTCCTGGAGCCACCGCTGCTTCACACAGAGCCGTTCCACCGATTTATTCCTCATCCTGTGACACTGCACTTGACTTCATAACATTTATATACAAACCATTACAGTGAAAGGTGTTAAATATATTTTTTTACTCAGATCACTACTATGCACAATAATATTCAACACTTTACATCTATATTTATATCACGGTCACTTATAATGGTTACATTGCAATATTTTTATTTTCCTTTATACTATCTTGTAGTATTATTTATATTATGGTCACTTATTTTTAATTATTTTTTTCTGTATCATGGTCACTACTGTTGCAATATTACTTATAATACTTTTGTTTTCATTACAATAACACTTACATCACTCCACTTTCTCCCCAGTACCTGCTTTTGCACAGTGTCTGTTTTGCAGGTTGTTTTTTGTTTTAGTTTTCTGTATATTTTTACTCTCATTATGTGTAGTTTAGTAGTGTATATATTTTGATCTTTCTTTTTTATTGTTGCTTCGGCACTGTTTTTTAAATTCTGTTTTTCTCTTTTTTGCTGTAACAAGTGAATTTCCCCGTTGTGTGGATAAATAAAGAAATCTAATCTAATCTAATCTATTTTTAAGTTCATTTCTTATTCTATTGCCTTTTTTTATATTTCGTATTCCCTCGTCTACGTCACTCTGACCTGCTGCTGCTGTGACATCAGAATTTTCCCCCGGTGTGTGGATCAATAAAGTTTTATCTTATCTTATTCAAAGTTCCCCATTGTCGTCACTTATGTTGATTCAAAGATTATTCATATTGAAAGTATTGTGTGTCCAAATCCCACCAAATTCAATAGAGCATTTCATGGGTCCTGAACAATACAAATACCAACTGTGAAGCTGCTGAGATGAACGGTTCTAAAGATATGTGACACACACACAGACAGAGAGTTGTCTCATTTAATATTTAATAAAAGTTCAATAAATTATTCTGGTGTTTGGGCTAAAAGGCCTCGACACTCAGAAGTTAAATAAATCTCTCTAGAAACATAACAATTTTAAGTTTGATTTCACTTTTCCTGATGAGTGTGTTTCCTTTAACTTTAATCCTTCATGGTTTATTAAGTACTGCATGTTTTAGGGTTTTTACTTTAACTTACACGTGTCTCCACCTGTCACACTGAGCCACTTTCCTCAATCCTCAATGGAAAAGCCCAAATAAATCTGAATCCTGCAACTTCTGCTCTAACCACAAGGGAGCTGGTGTTATACCTCCTCTCTTTGTTCACATCCCTTAATCTGGAGATGTACCGGTTGTTCCGGTTGATATAAACACATCAGGAGGAATTCCAAGAGAGAGAAAGTTAATTTGATGTAATGCTGCAGTCATAAAATGTAAATGCTCAACTCAGTGTCAGCATTATTTACTGTACACACTCCAACTAGGATAAAGTGCTGCAGCAAGCAGATGCAGAGTGTATGAGATACTGACACTTTAGGAAGTTAAGTTGAGAAGTGGTTGAATTCCAGCTTCACTCGGTCCATGTTATTCTTTCCAGGATCTTTTTGGCGATGACTCTGGACACGTGTCATCAAACGTTTGCTTCCTACTTGTGTTGACAGAGCTACTGATGAGCTCGGTTTAAATAATGCTCTCCTCACTCGTCCGACTCTTCTCGACTGAAGGAACAAATCACTCGGAACGTTCCCGAGGCGAACGACGTGGACAGAGGTTCTTCTTCTTCTCACCGTCAGAGCCCAACCGCCGTGAAACGCTCTGGATGAAGGCACCGGCCAAATGGAAACGTAACAGCACTTGGTCACAGTCGGACTGTCGGTAAATCATCCTCTTGCACTTTTGGCATTTTGCGGTTCATGTGTCATCGACGCTCGTAAGAGAGTCGGTCCACTTACTGCAGCGTGAAGACCAGAGCTCTTTCTGTCAGAGTCTCCGGGCAGAGAAGTGACAGCGTAGAATATCAGGTCCACTCTGCTAATGTGACCCTCCCGTCCCCCCTCCCGTCCCCCCCCGTGTGCACGCACCATTTCATTTGTAATGAAGCTCGCGCCTCCCACACCTAAATGGATTATGGACTCGTGAACTGTGAACGGCACGAGGAGCTAAAGGCGGCCGGGTGGCCTCCCAGAAACGTCCCTGTAATTAAAGGATCACGGGTTAGATCCCCGGGAAAAAAAGGCGTTCTATCCCCAAAGTGTCCTTGAGAAACACTCCGAGCTGGAAACTGTTAAATCACTCAAAGTCAGTGTGGTCATAACTCTTCAGAACGCAAGACACGTCAAGAGCAAGTGTTGCAGATGAAATGTTTGTGAGGGTAGAAGTCGACTTTCCACTTCGACGGGCGAGTCACGACTCAGAGGTTGAAATTAAAGATCAGCTTTTATTATACAAGAGGCAACGTGCAGCGAAAAAGGGACGAGATAAAACTCTGGATGGAACTTCAACCATTTATCAATTTGTAGTAAATTCTATGGAGCCGCGTGTGAATGTGACTCGTCTGTATTCTCTGCTCTTGAAGCAAAATGCTTCTCAGCCGTTAATCTCCATGTTTTATAGATTCGTCAACACGTTTACAGACATAAATACACTTTTCAAATCTGAATATACATTTCTTCACACATTTTCAAATATGTTTGCACACACACACATATTCTAAATACAGCTTCAGATCCATGTACACACTCACAAGTCTCATTATACATTTGGAGATTCTTCTGCACATTCACATATCTGATTAGGGATTGACACACTGCTATAATAATGTCCACATTATAAATAAAGTTCCATCATTTAAATCCACCATATGTCATCACTCTCTAATGTATATCTTCATTAGTCTGTACACAGAACTATTTATACTGCAGCTGTATAAACAGCTAGTTGGCACAGCTGCAGAGTTTCACCATAGACGCATATAAAGATGGATGCCCTGTTCCTCCAGTTGGGTTAAATTATATATATATATGGGTGGATGACATGACGCATGATTTTTATGCAACTAAGTGTGAATGTCTATTTAGATGCATTTAACCACTTAAACAACACATGGATGTGATGCATATTATGGTACTTTGTTTTAAACTTATGATTTTGTATGAAATATCTGTTATGTTTTGATTATATTTTAAGGTGAATATGCAAAATGTCTTGCGGTGTGACCGTAACATAGGTGAAGCATTAAACTTACATATTAACAAAATAAACCAGAAATATCTGGAGCAGGTAATAACTGCCTTGGCATTATATTGTATATAATAACTTTATTAATATTAGGTTTTAATATGCACAAAACTAGTATATTAGTTTTTACAGCAAAATAACTTTCGTAACACAGATGCTGTCCTGCGGTGTGACATGGAAAATCAGATTTTTTGAAACGGCAGTTACATGGACAACTATAGGGGCCCTTAGTTATTCCACTACCAGGAAGCCCCCCAGATGTTGGAATGTACTGTGTATGTTGAAAGGTGACTGTTAACCTCTGATTTATTTCATAAATTTCACTCTTTCTGTCAGACAATGAATGTGTCATTTTTTGAAAGTCCTGCGGTGTGACGGCTGTAGTTAAAAATTTGAAAAAAAAAAATTGTACAAACATTTTTTAATTTTTTTTTAAATTTTTATTTAATTAAACATATTAAGGTTAAACTGTGTTATTATTCAGTTAGCATAATAGCTAAGCTCAGTCTAGTATAGCAATCACTTAAAATGGCCACAAGGATGAAAATGTCCTGCGGTGTGACGGCCAGTCACGCCACAATGAAATTATACAAAAAATCCATGGAACACTAGCAGTTTAAAAAAATTCAGCATTTGAAAATTATAATTTCATACAACTGTAATCCTCATTAATCTTTGTTTAAAAAAACACTGTTTCACCCTTATTTGTCAACTACCCATATATAAATTATCCCAGAGAGCCATCTTTCCCTTATGACCTCATTTGGAGAGAGAAAAGATTTTTGTGTAACTCTACCAGTTGCGACTCCATCTCAGCTGTCAATCATCACGTTTCACCCTGCTACCTTTACTTAGTGTAACCATCTTTGACAAAATGTTATTAGTTTGGTCCACGTCCCATCTACTAACATGGAGCACACAGGGTTTGTGACCCATACTGCAATCAGCCACCAGGGTGCAATCCAGATGATTTGGCGTCACACCTGGGTAGCCGAGGTGTCGTCTTATCTCTTAAACGTTGTTCAGCTGAAAGCAGGTTCAGGTGCACTGCTGGAATATGATTTATATCTTCGTGTCATCCCTGCGTGTGTGGGCGTCGGTGTCCTCATTAGCAAAATACATCTCCCCAACCTTACCGCCCCGGCCCACCCCCTCAGATACCCTTGAGGAGATGAGGTGGTCAGTTTCCTGTTTCATTTGCCTCCAGTCACGCAAGGCTGCCTCGGTGTCTGCGGCCGTCTCCCGCACTAAATCACCGGCTGAGCCGAGCGCCGAGCCGTGGCGGTGACTCCTTTTATGATATTCTGCAGGATCCCGGCCATTGAGAGGAATGAAATGTATGGCGGCCGAGACCTACAGATCCCGGCAGGGGTCACAGGCGCCGGCTCGCCCCCCCCAGGATCAGGTTCTCCGCTGCCACTCACTGGTTTCCGTCTCACTGAGTTGTATCATTGAAAACCTCATTAAGCCGCGACACTAGAGCGCTCAGTGTTTGTTCTGCTCAACCTCCTCTAGGTTTGTTATCAAGCTGTGACAGTTTCCATTTGCAGGTGTTAGATACCGGTGGTGCTTCCTCTCTCCTCCACCTGCCGACTCTCTGTCTCTCCTCCTCGCTGCAGACATGACAGAGAGTGGCACCAGCCGCTGATTTGCAATTTTTGTGAAACCCCCGGCAAGCGCCTGATGTTAAAAAGAGCAAGTTAACCCGATGGATTCAACTGCAATGCAGCAAAAAAAAAAATCATTTTAAGAAGTGCCCTAACCCACAGAGCAGACATGTCATGTGGGAGAGTTCCAGCATTTGCATGAAAGCCATCACGGAGACTTGAAATGACATCAGAAAGACTTTAATGTAAATCTTTACGCGCTGTCAGGTTGTTCTCTGGTCGTGTAGATCTCACTGGGCAGAGCGTGACACTGACGCTTTCCATCGGGGGGGGGGGGGGAGTCTAAATTCTCCGTGCAGCTCAGTAAGCAGCAGGAGATTGATGCAAACGCTGCGTTCACACTGCAAAGTAACACAATCGACAAGTGGGAGAAAGACGATTCATTTCTGTAGATGAAGAAACCAGGAAACTGAGAAACAAGCTTGTTACCACAGACGATAAACAGCAGGGGGTCCATCTGTCCATGAGCAAAATGTAGGGTTCAGCAAAGTATGATTCACGCTTCAAAAGTCTCTATGAATGTCCCAGTTATTATTGGGTTTTTTGAGGTATCCCGTGTTAGAGCATGTAAACATTATATCCAGATTCCAGAATCCCAGTCGTAAGAAACCTGGAGAAGTCGGATACTGGTGCATGTATCTGTCTCATTCCAGTTTCTGACAAATACCGACATCTGACTTTGCTTCCTGTTGTTTCCTCCAGTCTCACGAACGCTTGCGCCAGTAAAAGGATTGGGAATCTTCTCTCTCCAGTCGGTGTCACTGAACTCCATCGTGCCGAACCCCGATCCCACCGGTCACGACCGCTCCTCTTCTTCCACTGCGCCCTGGTTCTGTGGAGGACATATGGAGGTTTCAATATTTGCCGTCGCTCTCGTCTCCCACTGACGGCAATAAGGTGGATAAGCCAAATCCGAAATGCAATGCTGGTATTTAGCAGAGCTGTGGGCCCGCTGAAGGGTAAAGCTGCCTCCGTCTCCACGATACAGGAATCAGAACTGCAGATAGGCTGTGATGGTGAATGTTAAACAGCACGGGCGCCTGCGCAAACAGCACACAGTCACAACTGGGATCCTTGCTTTAATATGAAAATGCTGATTTCTCAATGTTTCACATGAACACCACGTCTCACATAGGATCAAAAAGAGGTCAAATCTCACGATCTTTCTGCATCAAGCTGGAAGACGTCGCTTTCGTAAAACCACTGAAAGTTTTCTCCAACAATCTCACTTGACTTATTTGCAAGAGTTCCACAGTTTCTCCCGTCATCGCTGCGCCGCTCAGTCTTGATTCTGGATCCTTCTTCGCCCGTGGTTGCATAAGGAGAATGTGTAGGTGTGAACTTTGATTTGCTAGCAGTTGCTGGAGGCTGGAGAGCGTTTAATAGGCCTGATACAGGAAGACGTGCTGGGAAGAGCGAAGAAGTGAACAGAACCTCAAACGTCCAGATGGAGGCTCTGGAAGGAGGAGCACAGAAGCATTCAGAAGAGATGTTTGCTCAGACACGTCTGGTACATATCTGGCAGGCATTTAAAAAAGAGCCATTTTAACCTGTGAGGGAAACTTTGACTTCAAGTTCTATTAGTTGCAATATGTTGGATTAGGCAGATTCTGTTGGGGTCAGAGATATAAAGTAAATGCACGGATCCCATAGACACTCATGTGGTAAAGTTAAAGTGCAAACCTTCATCACACACACATCAGACACACATTTAAACGTCAGAAAGTGAGAGTCAGGGGTCTCGTTTAGGAGGGGTTGAGTCTCCTGTGAATTGCAGATCCCAGAATTAAGTCAAAGTCAAATTCATCGTCAATTTTGCCAAATGTGCAGGACGTAGACGATTTAAAATCCTTCAGTAGGACAAGTCTAACATCTGGATTTATTCTTAATTTAATCAGCCCAATTAATAGTTTCTGGCTAGCTGGTGTTTGGATGCTAATCATAACAGTGTGAACATGATAAAAAGCAACAGAGAAAACACCTGATTCCTCCAGAGGCCGCCTGAGGACGAGGAGTCAAGCTGCGAGAGGTGGAAGCTGTTTTAGACCTGAAAAAACAAAATCTATAAACCCATGTTTCAGTAAAGTGCTTCTGTTAAGAGAATGTTATGAGGATTTTATGATGTCTGGCCGAAACCTCACACACACACACACACACACACACACACACAGACACACACAGGTGGTGAGACGGTCGGTTGTGTGTGTCTACAGGACTCACCCTCACCGTTTGGGGTCATAAATATTCATTTAGCGTCCATCAGCCTTCAGGGATTAATCCATGAACGACGGTTAAAACACAGAGCAACAGCACCGGCATGTTAAGTCCATTATATACTGTAGAGTAGCAGGCTCTGCCCACAGGAGACTAATGGCTTTTTATCAAGGATCCCTGGAGGGCTGCAGCCTTCCACCTTCAGCTGCACGGCTTCCATTAACGCAAGGCAGGTGCAGTTCAAGAGCACAGCTTTTGTTTTTTCTCCCTAAAAATGCACCTGCTTTAAAAGTGAAATGAGCGACATTAGTGAGAGAGAAACAACCCACGCGCTCGCTCTCTTTATTCAATCGCAGAACGCCACCTTCAAGACTCGTGATGAAAGGGGCTTCTCTCGATGTGGTCGCTTTTTGTTTCTTCACAATAAAGCAGCTCAACGTGAGTGCATTTTGTATTTATTTGAATTTAAAGCATCTGAAATAAAACGTGTAGAGAAGCTAAGATGGAGAATTGGCAGCGTGGAGGGAGGGAGACGTCCGACAGCATCTGGGCTCCGGGTTCCAACGGGGGGGGGGAGCTGCTCGGGTACGAGGATGTTTCCATGTCCTTGTTAAATCAGAAGTACAAACAGACTCATCATTGAACAGCTGCTTTCAAGTGAGTCACATTTACATTTCAATCTAGTTCATTAAGCACACACTCTGTAATCCACAGCGTGTTTTAACTGAAACAGATTGACATCAGCTGCACCACACACACACACACAAAACACACACACACACACACACACACACACACACACACACACGCACACACACGTCAATCTGCTGCAAACACAACACAACGCAACATAACACTGCTGTGGTCCAGCACAAATAACCTAATTGGATAAAAATGTATACACTTATGACATCTTGTATCCAAAAGGTTAAAGGTCAACTCCAAAGTGACATCATTGTGTTCTGTTCAAAACACTTTTCTTATTAACACCATAACTCACACAGGGAGATTCTGGGATCATATTTCCCATTCGGCCCCCGACACCTAATTGGTGACACTAATCTTGCAGATCTGCCGACTTGAGGAGAATCTCGAGGTGCCACCCTATGCCAAAAGGTGGGGGTGGTGGGGGGGGATTTATTACAATATCACTCAAAGTTAATCAATATGTCGTTATTATTACTCTCATATTTCTTAATTGAACTCAACACGTCTTTTCCTCTAAACAAGCCAACTTGAGCACTTTAATTGTATTCTATATATATTTACCTGTATTTTTAGTATTAATTTCACTTTTAATTCACAGTTTTACAGTCACAGAAACATCACATACATATTTAAAGTTCAGATATTCTCCTGGTAACTTCCTTATGAGCGTGTTATTAACACCATCTGTCATCGATAGATTACACCCGAGCCCGAACCTCCCTAGAACCACCTTTAAATCTTCCATGATCGTTTATATCATTATTGTTTTTTGTGTTAATATTGTTTTTGGCCTGTTGAGTTTG
This sequence comes from Limanda limanda, assembly GCF_963576545.1. Lineage (NCBI taxonomy): Eukaryota > Metazoa > Chordata > Actinopteri > Pleuronectiformes > Pleuronectidae > Limanda > Limanda limanda. The sequence continues at coordinate 24,201,377 of NC_083647.1, read as the reverse complement.
TCTCAGTATCGTTTTGGTCTCTGGCCTTAATGGGATTTAACCTTTTAAATAAGGATTAAATAAATTGAACATAAAAAGAAACGAGTCATGCTGTGATTCGTGAAAAAGGAAGAGCAATGGCTCGATTTTGTAATCAACGTTAAAACAGCAGCAGCAGCAGCAGAAGTCAGCGGACGCCGACACGGCAGAGACACTTCTCTTCCCCGGACACTGCTCCTGACAGAGACTCTATTTGCTTCTCAGCGGTGAGAACCAGGAACCAGCAGCGTCCAATCTGTCCCTCACTTTACCTCCTGCCTCCGGCCACAGCTCTCGGCCTTTACCACAATTAAGTCCCAATTTAACAACAACAACAAATAAAGGAGCCGAACAATAAAGCAAAGAGCGACTCTTCCTGTGGAACTGACTTTGAGTCACGAGAGAGATCCCTGTTACCATGGACGCACACGTGCACAGTACACGTGTGCTGCATGTGCCCCAGATCCACCCACTCAGCAGGTCTCTAAACCATGTTTGTTATTTGGACCTGTTGAATCGCTGTCATGTCTTTTCCTAAATGTGTGAATCTCTACATAGATGAACATTGAATATGGCACCGACCCATGAGCACACAAACCTGCAGGGAACATATCTGAAGCAGAGGCTTTCTTCTGCTCGTCTTTGAAGAGCCGTCATTGATCGAGTCGTCAAAGTCCAGCTCCACCCCCCCCCCCCCATGAGCTCAGAGTTAATTTCCATGAGTGACAGCATGTTCAGCCTCATACTGGTCCTTAGTTCATGTTTAATCCTGAACCTTTTTTATGCAAGAATGTTCTTTTCCTTAGTGTCAGATACAGTTTACTCCAAAAATACCTTAAATTATATTAATAAAGCTGACGTTCCTCAATCGAACTGAATTCCTCCTCATTTTGCTCATGTATTTATTTTTTACAAATATTGATAATCACATATTTCGATTGCTGCAGATATGAAGATAAATGCTGGAAATAACTTAATATCTTAATATCGCAAAATCAGATGTTAACTTGGATTGATGATGAGATTCCACAGCTTCTGGTGATGAGAACCAGTGTTGCTGTGCTGCAAATAAGAACACAATTCATAAACGTCTTGTCCTGCAGGATCTGCCTTCTTCTTATGTAAAAGTCAAACTCAACTCTCCACATCTTTTCTAGAGTTAAAGTCTAAAAACAGCTTTTCAATATTTTCTTTCTAAATGTCAACATTATCCACCATCAGCCTGAATCCTGCTCCCTCCGTTCCTGTGCAGTCGATAAAACATATTTGAGTATTCCTCAAGAAGTTCCATCTCTGAGTGCTGCGTCTCATTAAAGACCAAACCGTTAAACCTCCATTATTCAAACACTCAAACACTCAAATCATTCATTTCAATTTGTCACTGAAGGTCATAAGTTACCTATTATCTGGTAAAGGTGATGTAATCCTGTCCTCAGTTCCTCTATCAGTCATTTTGAGAGAAGATATGATGTAATTTCCAAACAGTGGCTAATATTTCCACGTGGAAGGAAGCTGTTTAATGCAAACCAGCTGAGGGCGAGTGAGACATCGCAGGTTCTTGCTCTTCACAGACAGACGACAGTCGGAGGAGCATGATATCGTTTTCTTGCGTCCACCTGTTTCTCGCCACCGCCTCACAGGGGACGACCAAGGTTGTTTCTTTAAATCGTTTTTTAATTTGCAGATGTGCGTGGACAGGTGTCCCCGAAGGAGGACATCTGAGCATCATTATTTCTCCTCACTAATTAGCAGAGCATCAGCCTTTCAGCTAATTGAATAAACCTCTGCACCACCCGAGTGTCGGCAACTGCTTTAAAATGTTTTACAGATGTGAGTCACAGCTGCTTCCCAGTCTGTCAGGGACCAGAAACACACAAAGTCTAGTTGTGAATCACAGAAATGTATGATCTTCGTTCATGGGGGAAAAAAATCATTTCAGATGAATCACATGTTCTGTGAAAATGGTTTTCATCTAATAACTTTCTTCATGACTGGCCAGGGAATGAATCTCTGAAAGATGGAGCTTCCATGAGGAGAAAACAACCTTTGCTTTGAATATTGATTCTAGGATTAATAGTTGAAAAGCAGTCTAGGTAATAACTGGATTCAGTGAAGAGTACAAGTTTTTTTCCATGTGCAGGTTACGTAACACTATTGTTCCAACAATGTTCTGATGATTAGATTCCAACATGTAACCAGGGCATGAAACTGTGTCAGTGAAACGTACACATCCTGCAGTGTCTTCAACTTTCAGCTGAATTCATCCAGATGAGGAGTAAAAGTCTTTTCACCTGCAGAATTACTAATGAAATGTTTTTAATTAATATGTAAATTCATGTATCCTTCAAATTATCGTAAAATGCAACAAGGTTAATCCAAGCTAGTGGCTCTGGAGACACAGAGCTGGAAAATATCAAGTCTGATTTGTAGAAAGTGAGAATGCTAACATGCTAATGTTTAGAAGTAAGTGTCACCACATTCACCATCGTCCTGGCGTCTACCCATAAACATAAACACAATGTGCAACTGTGACTGATGGGAGCGTCATTTGTATAAGTGATTTATTAAAGTTTAAGGCTCATTAATATTAGATTCATCCAGAGGGAACATAAACACTTTCACCGTCGGGATATTCCAATAATTATAAAAGTGTAAACTAAACTGTGGTGATAGGAAACAGGTCAGAAACATGAACTTTTTTATTTCTCTTTTCCTTTCATTTTGGCATAATTTCTTACTTACTCCTAGTTCTTGTCTGTTTGTACTTCATTACCTGAAAAAAACTAATAAACATATTGTTAAAAAAAAAAAGAAACATGAACTTCTGCACACACGTCCCATCTGGAACTCGTACTGTTACCGTGCAAACATCCACTTCAGAGGACTGTTCCTCGTGCACTGTAATGAACGACCATTTTGTCATATCTCTACGAACTCTAATAGCTATTGACAAAAAATGCGATAAGCTCAGTCTGTGTTCAGCCAACAATTACCCAACGAATTAGAGTCGGAGCGGCACAGATGTTTGTCGTCTATTATAAGCACAGATGAATCTTATTAGGAAAAAAACGTTGTAGAAATTGAAGAAAAGCCTCATTATCATGTTGGTTATTGGGTTTTTTCTTTCAGCTTGCTCCCATTATGTGAAACTGCATTTTCAATGAGCCGAGGACTCTCCCTGTCCTTGGTATTGTCGAGGGAAGCGATGTATTCGGCCTTCACGCTCTGAGTGGAAGTCCCTCCTCGGCCCACCTGCCTGAAACGCACCTCCCTGAACTCGCTAATGAGACTGAGGCAGGAGTCAATCAGCTGTTCTGTCTGAGGAGCGGACCTGTGAGGCCTGCTACTCCTTTATTGTTCTTTTCCTGCATGTACGTAACTAAGCTTCCTGCTCCGAGGGGAGTTGAGCTCTTTACAGTGACTTTATGTCGCTGACACTCCTTTTTCTCAATGGCGCACCGTTCTGTCTCAGCTCCATTAAGTCCAATAAAACCAAAACACTTTACGATCCACGCTCTAGCTCGTTCTATTTTGGGCCTGTGCAGCCGAACCGGCGTTCCAGTAAACAAGAGAGAACGAGTCCACGAGGATGTTGGATGTACGGAGGAGAGGTGAGTTGCTCCAGCTTCATATCAGACGAATAATTCATGACAGAAATAACAATCTGTGACATCTGCCTGTGGCGCTGATGATTGAAGATGTTTTCCCCGGTGCAGTTTCCTCTGAGCAGCGTCGTGTTCCACTCAACACGTCGCACTGACAGAAGAAGAACACTGATACTCTGGATGTGGCGTCGCTCACCGCTAACAAAAAACTGCAAGTCTCAACAAAAATGTGGTTTATATTAAAATCAGATTCAGGCTGGTTTTTTTTTACCTCATATGCATTTATATTGTTTGGGGCGGGGCTTGGAAATGGGGACTTAAAAGATAAAAAAATATTATCTCATAAACAAGTGTGTGCAAAGGCAGGTACCTTCCTCTGTTCTTTGGTGCCATGATATCTGGGGGATGCTCAGAGAGAGACAGGCAATCCAGATCATTCCGCCCCTGTAATCAGTTGGTGTTTTTTTGTTTGCATTGCTGACAGCGGCGTCGACTGCGAAGAACTTCCTCTGCACGGGAGAGATACACACCGACACACTCTCGGCAAAAGCCCGCGATAGGAACAAAATCATCTGTGCGATCGCGCGTAGAGAATGACACGAGGTAAGTCTCTGAGCAGGATTCACTTCAGGGGGAGAAGCTGTGTGGTTATCTTGAGGGAAACGGAGGCCGGCTCCGCTGCATATCTGCTCACATTTCATTTCAGTGATGCGACTTGGCAAAAGACGCCAAAGCTAATTGAGGAGCTCAGCGGGCGGCAGTGCATAACAGGCTTATGAGTTCATGTCTCCGGAGTGAATGTGACTCACGATGTGTAGTGGAGACATTATGGAGATGAAACACTGGGGAAATGTTTGTGTTTTTTTCCATTGTACCGGAGAGGTTCTCACATTTTAAACCGGTTCCTCACAGAGACCGAAATCCGACCAGTCTCAGATTCGATGTCTCCTGATGTTCTCCTCCCACAATCTGTCATCAGATGTGTGTTGAATCACGTCTGTTCACTCCGATGTGGACGCAGAGTAAAAGTCAATCACCAGCATTGCTTTTTTGCTCAAGGCGGCAACAAAATAGAAATGAAATCGAGCTTGAACAAAATTAAACTGCTGTTGAATTGGTTTGACGCACAGCGCTGAGAGCAAATATCTGAATTCTCACTTAGTGACGCTCCACGACTCCTCGCCAGATGGAGCCGCCTCCCAACTACCAGCAGAAGGAGAGATTGATTAGATGAGACAATGACAAGAGATCTGGGTGAGACTCATTCAAATCAGAGAAAAAAAACAGTAGGTGGAGATAATCAGCACGGCTAAATAACATATAGATAGATTAAATAAACCAAACACTGAAAGATTTAAAGATTAATTATATTTTTAACGCAAAGAATGAGAGATCTGCTGATAAGCTGTGGTGATGATTATCACCTCTACTGCAGCCAGCCACCAGGGGGCGATCAAGGTGCTTTGGCTTCACTTCTGGGGAGCTGTCATGTCTTCCATCTTAATTTGAAAACTATGGACGTGACCCCGGGGAACATGAACGGACACCGAGCTGTTTAAGTTCACTGCTGTTCAGAAAGTTTGAGATAAAACTCGTTAACTCAACTTTCACGTCATAATGTCGTAGTTCAAAGTGTCCGAAACCCCCGAAACGTTTACATTTTAAATTCTAAAAAACTCGCTCTGCACATGACGAGAACGTGTCTTGTGTGTTTCAGTTAAATTTGTCTATTTTTATTACTTAATGAACCAAATCACTAAGTTGCAGTAGAAATTGTAATCACATGAAAACCAGTGTGGCACCATTCAAAGTACTTCTTGTACAAGGAGACGTGCAGCTCCAGTCCAAAGGATTTAGAAACAAACTATGACTCTTCTAATAACATGCCACTCTGATGTCAAAGTCCTCGTTGCTACTCAAACTCACAGTGGTGTGTTCTTTGTGTAAAGCTTGTGTGTCACTGCAGGCGTTTTTTTGTCATCACTAATTTGTGCAATTTCAACCTCCGGCCTCTGACGGAGTAACGACTCTGTATATGGTTTTGAAAAAAAACCTTATCAAACCCCCGCTGATACAGAAGGCATTACAAAGGTAAGTGAAAGTGAAAAGAACAAATTGAATTGGACTCGGCTGTCGTGGAGGTCGTGAGAACAGCTCAGCCTTCAGATGTGGAGACGTTTGTCTCAGAGTTTCCCCCCCGAGTTCCTTTAAGATCAGTCAAAGAGTCTGAGTCCAACCTGGAGCTGAAGGCTGACGCTGTTATTCTCTCCCTTAAATATTCCCTCCACGTGACGAGATACCTGCCTGAGAAACACATGAAAAGACAAATTCAGAAAGACTTTCATGTCCACTTCGCGACAGGTTTGCAAGTCGTGTGTGAATTCTGACGTGTGAAAACAAAACGCTCCAGTGTCTCACTGACCGGAGAGAAAAGAAGGGACTAAAAGAGGATTTAGGAAAATACAGATCTTTTTATACAACACAGAATCGGAGAGGGGATCCTGCTCAGCTGCACCAGGAATAGAAGATATTATATATATATATATTGCTGTAGCTTATCCTGCAACCCTTCATCTCATTAAGCCTCAACATGCAAACAGTCTAATTCCTCACAGAATAAATGTTCCTAATCAATGCTGCCTTTCAATTACCCAGTTCACCAGAAGGCTCCATATGGACAAGTTCAACGTGAAAGAGTGTTTTGTCTGTTTTATTATAAGCTGAAAATCTTCAGCTCAGCTTTAGCTCTACATGTTTTTCTATAACTGTGAATTGTGCGTATTTTGTTTGTCTCCAAGATGGATGTACGATATAGATCCTCCACAACTTGAGTAACAGATGAAAAAAGACATTCCTACATTGATCCTCATTTCCTTCTGATGTTGACTTTTGTCTTGGGACATGCAGCTTTAGCTTCAGTCTTGTACAACAATATGAAAAAAGCCATTAAATGCACTTTTATAGTGTTCTAAGTTCAAGGATTAGTTTAATTCGCTACGTAGAAAGAACGAAAGAAAGGACTTAGTTTACACCTAATTTTCCTGCCAACTTAATAAATGTAAAAGCAATGTATAGAACATGTCACTGGTGAGAATGGGAAGCTTGACACATAGCACAGTGCTGGACTTACAGAGGGGTCGGGTCTAAAGCTTGTAGGAAACGTAGCTGCATCCGACCAATCACGGCGTCTGAGACGAGGGCAGATGGAGCGATCGGTGAACTGGAGCGCTGCAGTGAGCAGACAGCTGCAGGGTTCATTTAATAACGGTTATGTTCCTTTCAGAGACTGAAGAAACATCCCGGCACCAAAAGGTCATCGTGAGGCTTGACCCAATGAGGCAGGTCGATTCCATTCAACCACCACAAAATGAAAGTCTTCACCAGCTGCCTCACTGGTGGTGTTGGTCAAAAACACACATTTACAAAAACTATGCATTTTCAAAGAAAGCTACTTCTTCTTTTGGCTCCTTCTGCAGAATCAACATTTTACAGCCAACGTTAGATTATTACAACACGTTCATGAGCCAAGAAACTCACTCAACACCAGTGTTAATTTCGTTGACGATAACGATAACGAAAAATATTCGTTAACGCCCCTTTTCCCATGACTAAGACGAGACGAAGACGTAACGAAATGGATCTTTGAAAATAAAAACTATGACGAAATCTATTTTAATTTTCGTTAACGAGACGAGACGAAACGAAAATGTTGGCGGTTGACTAAGTCACAACAATTTTTAAAAACATAATCGTATCAGGCCGTCATGAAGTACCCGGAGCAGCGAGTGTGTGTGTCTGTGTGTGTGTGCGTGTGTGTGTGCTGCCAGATGCGCTCCGCCCCCTGCCGCTGCGCACTCGCTCAGAGAGACAGTGAGATAAGAGCTCGTTCATGTGAAGCAGGCCGGTCACTGACTCACCGGCTGCTTCTTAACTATGGAAACAGTGAAAACACAGAGTTTCTCTGGTCTCAGCTGCTCTGAGATCAGCGCCGCAGCTTCTGGATCAGAGCAGAGGCTGCAGTTGGTTTCTACCGAGCTCCAGCTTCTGTGTCCGCCTCCAGTCTGATCTGCTTTCAATTTTTGTTTTCACATTTCGCCAACTAAAATATATAGGCTGCAGCTATATGTTTTTATTCATTTCAAATTAGGGTACTTCTTATTTCATACATTTCCCACAAATATGGGGATGACTCAAATAACCCTACATAGTTCTGCGTTTAATTTATTTCAAAGTAGGCCTACACTTGCCTGTGTATTTTCTTCTCCTCTTCATAAGCATTTGGTGTTTCCCTTTGTTGTAACAGGTAAAAATAAATAAAATGTCAACAGTTTTCTTTATTGTTGTTCTATAATTTCATAAATGCAATAATCTACAGATTAGTATAGTTTAACTTTATATAAAATTTTATCAGCTTTGTTATCAAATATGTTTTGCGGCTCCAGACAAATTTTATTTGGGGGAAGAGGGGGCAAAATGGCTCTTTTGATAGTAAAGGTTGCCGACCCCTGCTATAGACCTATAGGAGGGACATCTAATGGACAACCTAAGTACTGCAAGCTAGACTAGTACGCAGTTGTAGACACAACACAGGGGGTCCCTGGACCTGAGAAGGGAAGATAAGGAGTTTAATGTGGCTATTAAATGTGACTTAAACTAGACTAAAATGTAATTTGTTTTCGTCGACTAAAACTAGACTAAAATGTAATTTGTTTTCGTCGACTAAAACTAGACTAAAACTAAGAAGGATAAAAATGACTAAAACTAGACTAAAACTAATATGCATTTTCGTCAAAAGACTAAGACTAAGACTTGATCAAAAATAGCTGCCAAAATTAACACTGCTCAACACTTAATGTACTGTGTTAAAATCGCAGCTGTGTGGTTGATTTTAATAGCGTCAAGACGTAATGGTATATGTGTCAGAAGCTCACTGGACCTCTGACACCTTGTTCTGAAGCAGTGAGACCGAGCTGCATTGAGAAGCACGGGAGGACAAATAAATCAATGAGTCTACATCACTCCCTCGGCTCCGATCACCCAGAGGTTCAACCCAGATGTTACAAGGCCCCGAGTGAATGGAGACTTCAAACCACACACTACGGGCCTCAGCTTTAAGAATAGCAGACCAGTTGTTGGTCTCAATGAAAACATGAAAGGATGCGATCGCTACGAGTTCAATTCAACAGCCGAGGTTATGATGAGGTGAAAGTCGGTGCATCTGTCTCCACGTCTCTGTCTCTGTGTCCTCTCGTCCCACCGGTTCATGGCCTGCCCGCTGCTTGTAACCACATCACTCTCCCGCTGTCCAAAGGGCACTTTGCAGCGCCGCTGACGCCGCAGTGATTGGCGGGACTAATGGTGACACGGCCACATGACTGGCGGCTGATCCCGGCAGCAGCAGATGGATGGTGGACGTATTTGAAAGAGAAAAGATACACGCGTCTGAAAGAAAAGAGGAACTGTGGAAACTCTCTGGTGCAGCGGCAGTGTGACTTTAAAACTGCATTAATGTTATATAAAGGTGTATAAATGCTGTAAATATGTGTAATATGTTTCTTGCATGGAACGATGTTATGGAATACGATGCTAAACTGGCTGAGATCTATTTTGGTACCACTGCTATGAAGTAATGAAGCACGATGGCAACGTGAAAACGTATTTAGAAACTGTATGTACAAAAAATTGACATGTGATTTTCCACAGTATTTATTACATGATGATACAAAATGGTGATGATGATACATGATCCTGGCAGCAGCAGATGGATGGTGAGAAAAGATACTCGCGTCTGAAAGAAAAGAGGAACTGTGGAAAGTCTCTGGTGCAGCGGCAATGTGACTTTAATACTGCATTTATGTCATAGAAAACTGTATAAATGATTTAAATAAGTGGAAAATGTATCTTGCATGGAACGATGTTATGGTAAAATGGCAGAGAACTATTTTGGTACCACTACTATAAAGTAATGAAGCACAATGGCAACGTGAAGACGTATTTAGAAACTGTATATACAAAAAATGTGATTTTCCACAATATGTATTACACGATAATACAAAAAAAATATATTCAATAGCATTTAAAGTGTAAAGCTTCTGTTTAAACCATCTTCTTCATATGTGTTTTTAAAACCTAAATATATGTCCAACAAGGCTTAATAATATGAAAGTATTATATATATATTATATATTTTCGTCTCTCTCTGGTAAATGAAGACAAACCTCATTTTTAAAACTGATGCTCCACAGTAGAAATCTATAAAATATGTATACAGAGTTCAATGGACCAATTATACTTGATATAATGATGTCAGAGCTCTCCATGGAAATCTTCCCCTCGCTCCTGTGTTTATTCCACATGTCAAACAGTGAGGAACAGTGGGACCCCCCCCCCCTTCTATACACACACCATTACTTATTTACAACTGATCATGGTAAAGTGCTAAAAGATGTAAAAATGCAACACGTCAGCGGTTTGTAGAAAGTAGAAAAGTACTTGAACCAACATCTGTGATGGGACTACGATGGTTTTTAAATTAAAAATCTGAAAAACTACACATTTCTGTTCCACATTGTGAATTCAGAACAGAAAATCCAAGTAATTGTTGGATAAATATTTGTGTACTGGACCTTCTAATGTCTGCAAGTTGCTTGATTAAACTTTAAAATGGAATCTTCAACAGTCTGCAGCGAACATACAACTATTATTGATATGCTTAAGAAATTAGCAGAATCCTTCCATTCGCCAGCACTCGTTTAGAAAGACTCTTCACCAACTCTCTAAATTTAGAATGGTATTCTCCCAGGCAGCGACCAGAGCAGCTTGAATGACATCAGCCAACCACGACTGCAGATTCACCCAAAGCCCAGTTCAACACCAGGTGAATGATTTAGGGTTCGGCCCGGCAGCAGACGCTCGGTGCAGAGCAGGACTTTGCAAAACTTCACTGGCTTTAAAGGGAACTGTCTGACCTGGAGTTCTCTGGTATCGTTAGATCTGTGATGTTCAGCGCCCCCTGGGAGAGACTGGTTGGTGGAGTGGTTCCCAGTGTCCTTCAACCTGCCTCGCCTAGTTTACTCCAGCAGCCTCCGGAGGACGGGTGTGAACTTGTTTCACTGTGGGTTGGGTGTGGAGGCGGAGAAAGAGATGCAATAGGAGACAAAAACACAAACATGCATTTCTCCCGTGTGTTTTGGCTGCAGATTGCATCATGTTGTACTGGTGCAACAGCAGCTGGTCTCTCTGACAACGTGGATTTCTGCTTATATATCTATTAAATAACTTTTTTTAAATGGTGGTTCTTGAAAGAAGTCAGGAAGATTACGCCAAAACTACCGGTCAGATGAGAAAGGGCCATTAAACTTTGTTGTGTTTCCGGATCCTGATGAAACGGAAGATCTAAGAATTAGTTTATCACTTTCTTTCTTTCTTAGACACAGAGGTTTTTTTTTATTTCCACTGATTTCAAGGATTTAATTCATGGAAATAATCAGGGGACTGTTTTCTACAGATGTGAGCAGTTTGATTTAGGACTATTGAGATTTGATGGGTTATTTTTTTAATTTGATACCAGTATTGACTTGCCCTAGTCTTGGCTGCCATACTGGTGCTGGTGGTCCGGGTGGGCCAGGAGCACCAGGACCCTGGACTATGCTTGAAATAAGATATTTTGACAGTTGCTGTGGTTGTAGATGTCTGGACACACAAAAATCTGACATCCTCAATAAATCATTCATGCTTGAACTGGTGAACTCCAAGCTGGGCAGGAAATATCCTGAAATCACAAGCTGTGACCACAAGAATAAAAATGAAAACCGACTCCACTGTGTTTCATGCGTCTCACGACCGGCAGCCGTCTCTTCCTCAAACCTCTTTCCTCTCCCGCTTCCTGTCTTCCCACCGTCCCACGAAGCAGAAACGCCACAAAATGCTCTTTAAAGACAGAGAGTGCCGTATTTCCCTGGGACTCTTTTCAAGGGTTGAGTGAAACGTCACCCAAATGAAGAATGGCAGCGATATCCAGACAGAGGACAGCTTCCTCACTCTCCCTGTTTCTCTGAGCTCCATAAATCAGCTCAAGGTTCCCCGGTGATCCTCCGTGTGGCAGCGGGGGGGGATTTATCATTCTCAGATAAAGGCTCGCTCCTCGTCAACGTTCGCTTTCACCCTCGGCCGGGGATTTATGGGAACTGGTGCAGCCTCACAACCCAGTCACACAACCGAGTGCGAAGGGGCTACACAACGAGACAGGCCACCGTGTTCATGCTGTTCATTTATATTCTGAAGATGCTGTTTGGACCCGAGACAAATTGTGTTGTTCATTTGCAGCGGAGTGAGGGAATCTGCTCAAACTGTGCAACTGGTGAAGTTTACAACTGTCAATAATGAAGTTTAAATCAATTTTAACCATTAACACTCGCCATGTCCTTCTAAATCACCTTATTTCATTTTATTACTGAAGGCAAACTGTCATTTTTTAAAATGACTTCTTATTGCATGGAGTATTAATTACCATTTCTTAATTAATTGCAGAGGAGCTGTCAGTGTTTTCACATCCAATTGTCTGTGTTACACACAAATCATTGTTTCGTCTGCCTGCTGTCGTCAGTGAAACTACACCAGCAGTGAGACTGTCTGCGTAATTATCTAATTACAACCGTTAGACCAGCAGAACGTCACCTCTGCCAGTGAAAGACATGAAGAGTGAATTTCAATATGACAAACAAAAGATTCTGTAAGGAAAAAATAACCTTTCGTCTTTTGTTTTTTGCACAAAAAAAGGAATGTTTGCTGGAGGAACGAGTAAACTATCTTCTTCATATGTGTTTTTAAAGCTAAATATATGTCCAACCAGGCATAATAATATGAAAGTATGATATATATTTTATATATATTTCTTCTTTCTTTGGTAAATGAAGACAAACCTCGCTTATGAAACTGATGCTCCACAGTAGAAATCTATAAAATATGTATACAGAGTTCAATTATAAGAGTTATATTCTAATTTGAATGTGACTGAATTGAGGTTCCTAATTCGATTTACTGAACATGAAAAACAGAGGTTTCCTGTGAAACTACAACTGGACGTTAACTTCCCATTCAATGCTTTTCATGAAACTCAACAATGAAACAGTTCAATTCATTCTATGTGTTTAATTTTGTCAGCAAATCCTGTGAAAAGACAAAAAGCAACACCTCTGACTCATAGACATCCAGTTACTTACGCTTCTTCCTAGTGCTGGAAGACATTGGTCTTTACTCAAACATCTGCTGACATTCATTCATACTTTTTTTTTTTAAAGGTAATGATTAATGAGTTTTAGAAAAGACAACATTCCTCAAACACATCCAGGCCTTTGGCTCGAAACCCCCTCGCTTACCACATCGTATGATTTCCCTTTCTGTCCGATAATGAAGAATCGTTTGCCACGGACCATCAACCTCCTCGTTTCATCACGTGCTCCGGATCCTTGACGAGAGAAGACATTCCCTGCTCATTAGCTGATGTCCTGAGGCACAAGCTGTCTCTATTTTCTGCTTGTGCAGCGTTTGCTGTTGACCTCCAGGTGCTTTCGACCGCCTCCCTCTTTCTACTCGCTTCTCAAGTTCATCCTTCGATTCCCTTTGATCGCCCGTGGGCCGACAGTCAATCTGTGAGCATCTCTCATAAATACCTGTTTATGTTGCTCTACTCTCATAATGGTTATTCTGGTAAAAGTAACAGCTCAAATACAACAGGATGTATAATGATTTCAAGCTGAAGCCACATATTAGCTTTGAGCTATTTTGCTTACGTGTGACAGAACCAATAAGGAGCAATAAGCTGGATCTCCTGGGACCAATGAGCCTCCGGTTGTGGATGCGTGACCGCGTCATCGCCGTCTCTCCTGTGGTTTGCTCAGCTCTGCTTCTCCATCCGTTTCTTATTATGACAGCGGGGGGGGTTTAGCTTTCAGCTGACTCAGGTTGCGCTCTGCCTCATTGGGTCGTATCTGCTCGTCACCAAAGGGCCGGGGGGGCGTCGCAGCACGAGTCCTGATCAAAGGGGTTTGACCGTCAGTGAACCGGTGACTTCGGCCCGGCCCGGCGAGCAAAGAGATCTGTTTGAACTCAGGCTGACACTTCTGTGAGCGAGGATACAGTAGCTGAGCTGTATGCATAAAATCTGACTTCCTCATTTAATCTCCCCCCACCCCCCTGCTCGTTTCTTCTTTTTCATTTTTTTTCCTGATATGCAAAGTGCCTCTGTCACAGCTCCGGCTCCGCGAGGTTTCGCCTCGTCTGCCGTTAGCTTTAATGCGACATGACAGTTGAGTCAAATATCAACTCGGGTCTAATGTGAAATCTCAGGGGTGGAATAAAAATCTGCTTTCTCAACAGGTACGGCAGTCAACATCAGGACATCTCCAAACATGAAGTCAGGTTGTGACGGGAGAGAACGTGTCGGCCAAATGCAAGTTACACAGATTCAACCTCAAGGCATAAAAACACAAAGCTGAGGAGCTAAAATAGTAAAACCTGAGTTTAAAAGGTAAATTCTTTCTTAAAGGTCCAGTGTGTAAGATTTGAAATTGAATATTAAATAATCCTAGTGATGTTTTCACTGGTGTGTTTCATCTAAATTGTTGTTTCCTTTGACCTAGAATGGACCCTTTAGATTTAAATACTTTATATTTACATCAGGAGCGGCTCCTCTCTACAGAGGCGGACATGTTTTTTACAGTAGCCCAGACTGGACAAACTAAACCTTTTGAGTTTCTATGACGACTGAAGCTACCACAGATTCTCTCGCATGTTTGAGAGAGAAATTATGTTTTAATTAAATTATTTAGTCCACATGCCCTTCGATTGACTTAATATCTCCGTCCAGAGGAGAATACAAAAACTAAAAAACGTTCAAACAAGCATGCAGGGCCAGTAGGTGGCGATAAAGTCTTCATCAACGGCCCGTCAGATGCCAAAGAAGAACACTGATCAGACGTTGGATGAGGCAGACTCTTGTGAATGATGTGAACCTGCTGCAATGATACACAGAAACCTGAGCTTTAAAAAATCTGCACTCTGAAAAAGTAGTTTTTTTGGAAAATATTCACATTAGTGAGAAGAGAGTTGATCGAGCTGCGGTGAAGGTTCCTGAGATCTTATCCACTGGTTCACCTGCAGGCGCTGGGAGACGTGCTTGCTCAAAGGCATTTCAGCAGTGTGGCTCGATAACAAAAGTTGCCTGTTTTTTTCGCAGCTATGGATTTAAAGAACACTTAGACTTTCTGCAGGTGTAGCAGTCGGCCAGGGGTGTTATGTTATATAAGACGTGATTCGAGGAATTCAATGCACAACGCAAACAACCAACTGAGGCAACACGAGCTGGAGAATCTTGAAATATGAACTCTGACATACTTTGGTTGAACATGTCGGAAAAATCTGAGGCTTGAAACAACTGTTTCTGTGCTTAATTTAATTTATCAGTTTATTTAATAGGGGCCATGCCCAACACCTCCACCGGGCTGGAGTTCGCTCTGTGGATAATGATTCATGATACTCACCCTAACTGCAATTATCATATTATATTATAGGTGCATGTGAAATAACATGATTAAGCTATTAGACGAGTCAAAGAGAGAAATATATAACTTACTGCAATTTTTGAAGTCATTAGTAAATTAAAGTAATTTATAAGACAAATGCCAGGATGTTAAAACTTTATGAATAATTTACACAGCAGGATCACTCCTGGTGCTGCTGATGGATGTTCAGCTGTACAACGACACAAAATACTAAATTAGAAATCTATTATAAGTGTAAAAAAGAAGATTTTATTTATTTCCCAAACAGTCGCGGCACATGTGGCGGGCTGTCACATTCCAGGTGGAAAACACTGAGATCACATGGACTCTGTTAATTCTGTTTGTAGATAATTCTGTTTATTAAAATGTGACCATATATCAGAAGTGCTGTTGATAGTGTATCTTTTATTTGTTTATTCAGCTTCGCCCCCAGGCATAAAAGAGTTCACCCCCGACCGGATCACCTCATGAGATCTGAAGTGTGAAAGATTCTGAGGAAAACTTTCAAACAGACACTGGGATAAATTGAAGACATTGTTCAAAATCCAAGCGAGTACTTGTTTCCCGCCTGAAAAATATCTGAATTTAATAAAGGGTTTGGTTAGATGCACAAGGATCTGTCATGTATCTGTTTATCCAAATGGAGCCCATCGATCCTGGGGCTGGTTTGGGGGAAAGATTCTCGTTTGTGGGTCTGTTAGTTAGCAGGAGAACAAAGAAACTACTGGATGGATTCCGTATGTGTCAGGAAATAATCCATTATTTGTGAGACAGGATTCCTCAGAGAATAATTAATGGATCTGAATGAAAAAATAAAATAAATAAACTGGTATTTATGCCTGTGAAATTTGGTACAGCTTTAATTTGAGCCGTGAAGGAGCTCTTCACCCTCTGAGTGACATTCTAGGTGCATGTGTTGCATTTATAACATTTTTTATGTGTGCTCTCTACTTGCCCTAGGATTTGAACCTGCAACCCACCCAGTAGTACAACGCCCACCGTTCTCCTCCCTCAGGTTCATGTGCCCTGGTTAAACGATCCAGTGCTATTTGCAGCTCAGTTCATTCCCACTGTCAGCCACAGTAAATGGGAATACATCGGCCCAGGGATGATGAGGGCGCACAAAGGGGAGAGTGAGGGGCGGCTGAGAGGAGGCCAGACCTGACTCAGCTGGATCCTCAGTGACACAGACTCCTGGAAGTGGGTCAAACACACACACCTCCGACCCGGACCACCCAGACAGTCAGAGGCTATTAATTCAAAAATAGTGAATGAGCAAAGCGGCATATGACTCGCAAATTATCATAATATGTAAATGAAAATCAAGTAATTATGGTGGGCCATAGAGGCGCCCGCTGTTTTCAGCCAGTTTTGCCTTAATGTCGACATTAGCTCGGTGCGGTATGGCCCCCAGCACACGATAATAATGATGATAAATAATTCTCCCACGGTAGAGCCGAAAATACTCCTCCTCCGGCAATTCTAAAACAGGTAACAGACTCAGCTGCTAATCCTTTAAATGTGAGGAAGAGATGCTTATACATATTCATGCACATTATTGCACTGCTGCAGCCCGACCTGACAGGGGAGCTTATTAAATTCTGCTTCTTTAAAACCAGCGTGACATTCAGGAGTCTAAATCCTGCCCCAGCCTTGTTAGCTCGTGTAAATAGCAGCGATGTGGGGGAGTCGCAACACCGTGCCCCCCCCCCCCGACGCACCGAGCCAAATGAAGATGTGTTTTGGCATTTTCACCTGGAACGATCAGTCAAAACACAACAGGGAGGTTGCACTTGTATGCATGACAATCAGCCAGGAAACACTTATAACAAAAGCACCGCAGGCTCCTGCCAGCTGAGCAGTAAACAGCGAAACGGTGATGTAACAACAGCGTTGGGATGAAAACGCAGATGAACTACGGAAAATCTGTAAAAGGAGACGTCAATTCCTAAAAAATAATCAAAAAAATACACCTGGAAAGTGAAAGGGATTCGAAACTACGTTGACCTGTGTCCGTCCTGAGAGAGGGATCCCTCACATGTGGCTCTCTGAGGTTTCTGGATAGTTTTACTCTTGGTTGATGGACACTACAGACTCTCCTCACTGTCCTGAGACAGATGTGATGCTTCTCGTGCCGATCCGATCCTCAAAGGTCCCGTACGAGCCGCAGTTGTTCAAACCCATGACAGTGCAGTTGTGCGTCCCATCAGTCTGCTTCCTGTCAACTACCTTATCAGGCAGGGCTCTCAAAGGCCCAGATTGTGAACCTAATAAAGTGTAATGACACGTCTTATAACGAGGAGGCACTTCCTCCGGGCACTTCATATATTATGCAAATCTGCAGGCGGATAAAGTGCCGCGAGGTTTAGAGCGACCGGGGAACAACATCGCCGCTGTTTGCACTTTCATCCCCCTGATACCACGGCTGAGCGTCTCCAAGAGAAAATATTGACAACGAAAAACCGGAGCTAAACTCGTCTTATTAACTCTCATTACTTTCACCTTCACCTGTGACAAGTCGCTGCTGTGTATTTGTTTCATTCTAAGTTGGGTCAGCGAGGGTCGAACGAGCACAAATAGAGACGATGATGATGCCGAGGTGCGTCAAAGGAAGGAAGAGCCCTCTGCACAAATAAATCTCTGCATGCCAGGCGAGTGTCTTCAGAGGGAAGTAATGAACACATTCACCAAGACTTCTGCCTCATTCTTCCGCTCCGCAAGGTCAAAAGGCTTTGTAGAGCCTGTGGGGATCTTCAGATTGCAACTGTACTCTTTAAAACCGCCACTCACTGGGGACGCTGACATCCAAACAGAGGCAGCGAGCACTTCAGGGTCCCTCGCTCGTCGCAAACGAAGGCAAGCGTTTAAAGTTCCCTTCGCTTTGCACGGGAAACAATGGCTCTGAGAAACGCTTACACCGAGTCGAGCTAAATCACATATAATTCAAGAGCAATTATGTAAGTATAAAGTGCAGAGGGAGGGGCGTGGTAACTTGAGGGTATGAAAGGGTGATAGGAAGTTCAGATTTTTCAAATGCGGCTTCTTAGAAAGACAAAGCGACCTGACTTGGGGGACTGGTCGTACAGCTGCAGGTCTCAGGTCTGTGTGTCAGGACGTCTCACATGGAAAACCCCGGTGAACACAGGGAGAAATGTCCTGTACATTGATAAAGAGGACGTAGTGATTCCACTGCAGCTGCTCTTCATCGCTGGAGCGTAACACTGCTGCTGCCGTCCTCGCTCTGCTTGGGTTCGATCCGCCGTTTGTCTGAGGTCTATGTGAATGGGTTGTGTGTGACTACTGTTTACAAACCAACTTGTCCTTCGGGGACAGTAAAGACGACCTTAACCTTTACTTAACCTTTATCCTACTTTGTTAGTTTTTCATTCTTCTATGAGTGAATTTGAATTTGTTGCTTTTACAAGTTTTTCTTTGTTAGTTTTTGAGATGTGCTTTATAATTAAAGATGTGATTTATTATTATTAAATGCATCTATTTGATTTGACTGTAATTGTTCTTGTGTGTTGTGAATGAAGGATAACACACCATGCCTCTCACTGAATCTCCTCTTAACACCAGGTGAGAACAGGCCGCTGGGGAATGCAGTAAAACCTGAAACACCAACAACTTCTTCCTCAAACACAACCAGCTCCTCCCAGTCAGGACATGTCTGTGTCTCCTCCCTTCACAGGTGTGTCAGTGTACGAACCAGTGAACAACAAGCTGGGAACTGTGGGAGATGAGTCACTGCAGGGAGTGAATGAGAGGGGGAGGAGCAGAGATCTGTATCTGTTCAGAGGAAGTGAAACTGTTCTACAGTCTCTGGCAGCAGCTGAAATGGCGCAGCAAGAAAATCAACTGGACAGAGAAATACTCTCCTGTTCGATCTGTGTGGATCTACTGAAGGATCCGGTGACTACTGTCTGTGGACACAGCTTCTGTAAGAGCTGTATTAACACCCACTGGGACAAAGAGGAGGAGAAAGGAAGCTACAGCTGTCCTCAGTGTAGAGAGACCTTCACACCGAGGCCTGTCCTGGGGAAAAACACCATGTTAGCTGATTTAGTGGAGGAGCTGAAGAAGACTGGACTCCAAGATGCTCCTGCTGATCACTGCTATCCTGGACCTGGAGATGTGGCCTGTGATGTCTGCACTGGGAGAAAATGGAAAGCTCTCAAGTCATGTTTGAATTGTTTGGCCTCTTATTGTGAGAAACACCTCCAGCCTCATCTTCAGTCAGCTGCATTTAAGAAGCACAAGCTGGTGGAGCCCTCAGAGAAGCTCCAGGAGAACATCTGCTCTCGTCACGACGAGGTGATGAAGATGTTCTGCCGCACTGATCAGCAGTGTATCTGTTATCTCTGCTCTATGGATGAACATAAAGACCACAACATAGTGTCAGCTGCAGCAGAAAGGACTGAGAGGCAGAGAGAGCTCGGGCTGAGGAGACAAACAATCCAGCAGAGAGTCCAGGACACAGAGAAAGACGTGAAGCTGCTTCAACAGGAGGAGGAGGCAGTCAATGGCTCTGCTGATAAAGCAGTGGAGGACAGTGAGGAGATCTTCACTGAGCTGATCCGTCTGCTGGAGAAAAGAAGCTCTGATGTGAAGCAGCAGATCAGATCCCAGCAGGAAACTGAAGTGAGTCGAGTCAGAGAGCTTCAGGAGAGACTGGAGCAGGAGATCACTGAGCTGAAGAGGAAAGACCATGAACTGAAGCAGCTCTCAGACACAGAGGATCACAACCAGTTTCTACACAACTACCCCTCACTGTCACCACTCAGTGAATCTACACACTCATCCAGCATCAGGATCCATCCTCTGAGGAACTTTGAGGACGTGAGAGCAGCTGTGTCTCAGGTCAGAGGTCGACTACATGACATTCTGAGTGAGACAGAGACAGAGACTTTACAGATTGTGTCTCAAGTGGATGTTTTACTGCGACAACCAGA
Organism: Limanda limanda; assembly: GCF_963576545.1. Lineage (NCBI taxonomy): Eukaryota > Metazoa > Chordata > Actinopteri > Pleuronectiformes > Pleuronectidae > Limanda > Limanda limanda. The sequence continues at coordinate 24,181,241 of NC_083647.1, read as the reverse complement.
GCCACAGACCAGAGCTGACTTCTTAAAATATTCACAGGAAATCACACTGGATCCAAACACAGCAAACAGACGTCTGTTATTATCTGAGGGAAACAGAAAAGTAACACATATGAGAGAAGATCAGTCTTATTCTAATCACCCAGACAGATTCACTGGTTGGCGTCAGGTCCTGAGTAGAGAGAGTCTGACTGGACGTTGTTACTGGGAGGTGGAGATGGAGGTGGGGATATGGGGAGTTGATGTAGCAGTCACATACAAGAATATCAGAAGAGCAGGAGGCTCACATGAATGTAGATTTGGATTAAATGATAAATCTTGGTCATTTTATTGTGGTATAAACAGTTATAGCTTTAATTACAACAGCATCAAGACTCCAGTGTCAGGTCCTCTGTCCTCCAGAGTCGGAGTGTACCTGGATCACAGTGCAGGTGTTCTGTCCTTCTACAGCGTCTCTGACACCATGACTCTCCTCCACAGAGTCCAGACCACATTCACTCAGCCGCTCTATGCTGGAGTTATGGTTTATATTTGTGGATCCATAGAGTTCTGTAAACTCAAATAGACTTGAGTCATTAAAAGCAGTGATTTAGATTCTGTGTGTAAATCTCTAACTTCTTTTGTCTCCATGTTTGTCGATCAAAGTTCGTCGTGGTGACGTTTCTGCCCCGCACAGAGATCAGCTTTCAAACAAACACTGACCTTCCTTTAGCACATTTAGTTCTCACTTTGTTAAGAAAGAAATCTACAATTAGACTGACATGAATGTGTTTGAAAGAACTAATGTTGCTGTTGTTTTCTAAATCAATGTAGAAATCAGGTTGTGTGATGTTTTAGAGCCTTTATCGATCATGATTAGTGTTACAATCATGATCGGAACATTTCCGGAAACTTTCTGGAAACTTTCCATGGGAAGTTAAGGTCAGGTATTAGGGAGATTTTTACACTCTTTTTTTACAGAAGTTAGTCTTTAACAGGGAACTTAAAGGAAGTTGAATACCAGGCGAGGTGAGCCGAGCTCAGCTGGAGCCTGGATGCAGCTCGTTGGGAACATTGTCTGCCAGAAAAGTAAACCTATGACTTTTTGTTGTTGTTGAACGTGTGTTTATCATTACCTAGCATGTTGGTAACTTGTTACACTGAAGCCATTTTCATGTTAATACCAAGTTCATTTGTATACAGTAGGCTAACTTTTTACAGCCGTGAGAGAAGGATGTATGTACAGTCGCAATCAGAAATATTTAACCGCCCCAAAGATTTTAAGGATTTATCAATAAAGTTTTTTCAAAGAGCAAGATTCTGCTTCGGTTGAATTCTTTACGAGTTGAGCTATACAGAAAATCAACACAGAAAATGCATGATGTAGTATTTGTGTGTAACAGTATATTTTGTTAAGATATAATATAATATATAATATTGTTGCTTTTCAAGCTGTCTGAACGCTTCATGAACTCCCACTGAACTTCTACTGTTGTGACTCCCTCCCAAGCACAGTCAGACAGCAAATGTTTTCTTTACGGGTCTTTAATGAAGACTTGTTCTTCACATCAAACCGTGAAAACTGGGTAATACACGGTAACAAACACATAACATACAACGTTAGACAGTTAACAACACAGTATCAATGATTACAATCAAACTTAAAGTAAATGACAAACAGACAAAAATACCTTGTTGGCTGCATGCACTGAAAGGAATCTTCTTAACTTCTAAGAACTCTTAAACATGTGTGGGACCACCTCAGCTTGCTTCCCTGTGTGTCACCACCTCTGCTTCCTTCTCTGGCTCTCTCCCTCTCCCAGGTAGCTCCGCCTCTCACAAGCAGCTCAGCCGAGGCTTCAAAATAAAAGTCTTTACTCTAATGTCACAATAATGCTATATACAGAAAACAAAATAAACATTAGAAAACCTTTTTCTAATGTTTATTTTGTATATAGTGGCAACAGTACCAACTGTCTTCAAACATGCAGAAGTTTATCGCTGCACCTTTTGTTTCTCCCACCGCAGCCTCCACGGGCGTCGCCCTCCTCCCTGCGGATTAAAAGCAATAGAAGTAGATAACCTCTGGCTCGGAAAAACATCAAATCAAGACGTATCTGGAAACGCAGGCGCTGTCCCAGTGGCTGTTAAAACCACATTCGACATGCCAGTGGATCCTTAAGGGATTTAAACAACTGCACAATGAAGAGGATATTAACTATTCTGTGGATTTGATGGCTGTGACACTGTAATGAGCCCGATTTTCGCCGGCAAATTGACGACGGTTTTCTTCTGTCCCGGAGCGGTTTGAAGCAGACTGAGGGTTCACAGGACATCTGTAATATTCTGCTGTCAATGACGTGACACCAGCTAATTCACTGCTCATCAGGAAATCCCTCAGCGAGCGTCACTCCTTCTGCTTTCAGAAGATACACTCAGTTGTACAGTAATTCCGTTTCCTCGTTATATTCTGCAGGAAGAATCACCTGCAGAGGAAAGTGTTGCGTTTTCCCCCCGAAAACTAAAGCTTCCCCTTCTCCTGCGGCAACATGAAGTCCGACTAATAGAAGTTCACATCAATGCTTATCTACGGAAACGGCCCGATTTTTGACAGCTATAACCAGAGCAGCAGAAAAAACCCCGATGCTGCGTCCACAAAACCGCTGACTTACAGTAGTTAAGCTGTTATTTAGAATGACAAGCTGACGAAAACCAGTGTCTAATTTACTGCATTATGTCCTCTGGGAGAAACACACAGGGAGACAGTGGACGATTAGCGAGCCAGCAGTTTTAGAAGAGGTGGTGTTTATTCAAAACACGAGGAAGGAGCATGGACACAAGAGTTTCTGTAAAAAATACTCAAACCACCAGCCACAAAGTTTTTTTAACCTTTTGAACTCTGTAATAGAAACGGTTTGTCAGTGGCTACATTGGAGATTTTTTAAGGTGAATTGCCAAATCTATACCTACATTAAGCTATTTATTTATTATAACTGTTTACCTCTTTTTTTACAAAGCAAATGTAATGCAATTATCATGAACAGAAGGCTTCTGCTGCAAAAAAGCTGTTGAATGAATGCTCTAACTTTTATTTATTATTTCATGATCTTCCAGTGGACCGATAAAGATATATGATGTTGCGCATCTGCTGTGGATTAAAATCCCTTGTTGAGGTCTGAATTTATTTTCCACAAGTTATTTCAACCCCTTTAAATCAAGATTTACCCAGAAATTAACCCTGTGGATAAACCGTCTAAACTCAGAGAGATGTCAGGACTTCTGATGGTTTTTGTTTTTTCTTCAGTACCTGAAGTGATGCAGATATCATGGACATCCCAGATGCTGGAGATGTGAATCTGCCTGTTTCTTATGAAGGCAGCAGTTGAAGCAACAAATCCTCAAAGGGTGAAGTTTTGACCTGATGATGGCGCTAGATAAAAAGTCAAACGATCATCAGAGTCTTTACATTACATTACATTTATTACATTACATTTCATTTAGCTGACGCTTTTATCCAAAGCGACTTACAATAAGTGCATTCAACCCTGAGGGTACAAACCAAGAACAACAAGAATCAAGACAGTAAAATTTCTTCGAAATAAAGCAAAACTACAGAGTGCTATAAGTAAGTGCCATTTTAGTGCTACCAAAGTGTTAGTTTTCAAAAGTGGTTAGTGTTTTTTTTTTATTTTTTTTTTTTTTTTTTTTTTTATTCAAGGTACAGTCGGAAGAGGTGTGTTTTTAGTTTTCGGCGAAAGATGTGTAAACTTTCAGATGTCCGGATGTCGAGTGGGAGCTCATTCCACCATTTAGGAGCTAGGACAGCAAACAGTCGTGATTTTGATGAGTGTTTAGCTCGCAGTGAAGGAGGAACGAGTCGTTTAGCTGAAGCAGAGCGGAGTGAACGTGCTGGTGTGTAGTGTTTGACCATGTCCTGGATGTAAACTGGACCTGATCTGTTTACAGCATGGTATGCGAGTACTAGTGTTTTGAACCGGATGCGGGCAGCCACTGGTAGCCAGTGTAGGGAGCGGAGGAGCGGAGTAGTGCGAGTGAATTTAGGTTGGTTAAAAACCAGTCGAGCTGCTGCATTCTGGATGAGCTGCAAAGGTCGGATGGCAGTAGCAGGTAGACCTGCCAGGAGGGAGTTACAGTAGTCGAGGCGTGAGATGACCAGGGCCTGGACCAGAACCTGCACCGCCTTCTGAGTGAGAAGGGGGCGTATTCTCCGGATGTTGTAGAGCATGAATCTACAGGACCGCGTTGTTGCAGTAATGTTGGCAGAAAGGGAGAGTTGGCAGTCGAGTGTCACACCCAGGTTCCTAGCAGTCTGAGTGGGGGTCAGCACGGAGTTGTCAAAGTTAATAGTCAGGTCATGGGTGGGAGAGTTTGTCCCTGGAAGGAAAAGTATTTCAGTCTTGTCAAGATTAATCTTCAGGTGGTGAGCGGTCATCCACTGAGAGATGTCAGTCAGACAGGCAGAGATTCGAGCTGCTACCTGTGTTTCTGATCGGGGAAAAGACAGGATTAGTTGGGTGTCATCTGCATAGCTATGGTAGGAAAAGCCATGTGAGTGAATGACAGAGCCGAGAGTGTTGGTGTACAAAGAAAAGAGGAGAGGACCCAGGACCGAACCTTGAGGGACCCCAGTAGTGAGAGGACAAGGTTCAGAAACAGATCCTCTCCAAGTTACCCGATAAGTGCGTTCGTTGAGGTAGGAAGAGAGCAGGGAGAGGGCAGAGCCTGAGATACCCAGGTCCTGAAGGGATGAGATCAGGATCTGGTGGTTCACTGTGTCAAATGCAGCAGAGAGGTCTAGAAGGATAAGGACAGAGGAGAGAGAATCTGCTCTAGCAGTCATCAGCAACCTCTGATGACCTTAAAAATATCGGCAGCAGATTTCCCAGTGATCCGTCTGACAGCTGTCCAGACATCTCACTCCGAACCATAAATGTCAACCTGAGAGTCGAGCCACAGGAAAAAATCATGTGGTCACCGAATTGAATCATCCTCATCCTCCGGGGACAGAGGACACTCGTCCTGACACGTCACCAGAAGCCGTCCAATGGTTGTTAGATATTTTGAAAGGTTCAGAGGTCGGACGGACACCAGCACATCTGGAGCGTTGCCACATGTTAGCAGGACTGAAAGTTTCTGTCAACAAACGTCTGTTGTTAAATCCTCCAGCCTCAACACCGACTCTATTCAACCTTATTGTGATTAAAATATGAATCTGATCATGATATTTACATGTGTTGCTCAAAGATTGTTCCATTTAATTTGCTTACATTCTGGATTTCTATTTCTTTCAATAGTTCAACGTGTTTTCATCGCATATCTTACTTTCACTGAATGTGTATTTAAATATTCACTTTTTGCTTCCGGAACCCGGTGGATTTCCCGAATAAAAGAAGATTTTTATCTCCTAATCCTGATCTGATTATTGCCTATTCTGGGTTTGACTTAATTCAGGTTATGATAATCAGAACATGCTGTTTACTTACAGTGTCTTATTCAGTGTTTATTGTCTTAATCTCTTAAAGAGCTTTAACCGTTAGGTGATGCTCTGATCGTCCACACGCTTCCTCCCTTTGAGCTTCTCTGTATGAATGTGTCTGTTCTCCTGTGGGTGTTACTACCTACTGTACCTGGAGAATAATACAACACGGTCATATATTATAAAACAGGAAGTTAATATGAAACATTTCTTCCGATACAGATTAAAACAGTGACATTCTTCCCCCAGATTTTGCGTTGAAACTCAAACGAGAATTCACCAGTTAACATTTCTCGGTCAATTTAATCTGTGATTGCAGCTTCGACACATCCAGACGCTCAACAGGTTACAGTTTGGTAACGTTTTTCCATTGTGTCGCAGACAAAGATGAATGAAAACACTGAGCTGAGTGGAGAACAGAGCCCGACTGTTCTCAGATACATTAGACACCTCATTAGGCACAAACAGCTACGGGTCGCTTCCGCTCCTCGACGCCGCCGAGGCAAATGCAGACATTTATAAGAGTAAACAAGAACCTTTGAGAAAAGCTATTGTTGTAGAAGAAGAAAAACCCTGTAATTGCAGCATCGGGCGAGCAGCTAATTCATCACAGCGGAAACCAGGCCAGAAATCAGCCTGTTCACCAAACTGATGTCAGAACATCATCAGCATCAAAACCCAACAACTCGTAAAGCTTTTCACGTGTGGAAGAGATTCATGAGATATTTCACAGATTTCAAACACGTCCAGATCTTTGTATGTGTCACGAAAAAAACAGCTTCTCCACAAATGCTCCGTGGATAATTCGTGCAATTTTCCACGATGACACGGTGACGGCGGTTGCAAAGTTTTTCTTTGAGTCACAGTAAATAACCCAGAGTGTTGCCGTCAGGGTTTCCTCAGCTGGAGCTGGGAAACTAAACAATTTCATCAGCACGCTCGACTCAAAATGGTGACTGGAGGTGAGAGTCTTCCTCTGCCGCTGCTGCATCAATTTGCTGGAGGTGCGAAAACAAAAAGAGTTTCATCGGAACTGGCTTTGATTTTTGTGAATCTGATTTTTGGTTCTGTCGGTTTCACTCGCCCAAAGCAGTAGTTTGATGTCGGAAGTTCAACGGAAGTTTCCAACATAATAATTTTCTCTTCCAAATCAAATTTTCACCAAGCAGGTTTGTTTACAACAACTGTGTGACGGACATTTTTTTGTCCTGTACTCAAAATACACAGATTTTCAGAGGGAGGAGTTTCTTCCAGGGGTTCAGATCCTCTCAATTAAAGACAAATTTAGACGCAAAATAAATTTGAACAATAAATATAAACTCCACGATGTCGGGACATACAGGAATTGCTGCCTCTTCACAGATTCAGTACATAACCCAGAGATATCCATTGTCATCTACTGGATATATTCCATTTGGTGTGGATGGCGCCCGGGACAAGCGTACGTGATGGACACGTTTAGCTCCTCTCGCCGATGACTAGAAAAGTTCAGGGTGGCAGTGAGTTAAATCTTTTGTCTTAGATTCAAGGGGCACAGCATCTGTCTGGGTAACAAACTCCTGCTCTGCTCCTCACTGAGGGAAGCTGAATCCTCCCCTCCTCAAATGAAACCCTGTTTAAATGCACTAGAGTTTCACCAGTTTGTATTACGATCCACAAGAAATTGCTCACATGTCTAACTCATCAGGAAGCATGAATGAGTCCCAGAAGAATCTGTGTCAAAGTCCCTTCCGTCTAAATGAAGAGAAGTGAAGACAACGAAGGAAACCCTGACTGTAAACGCCCCCTAATGGAGAAAGTGTCCACACCAATGCTTTGCCGATAAAGAAACTCAGGAGAGCAGTGAGAGTGTAACGATGTAAACTTATCACGAACTCAACTCCGTCAGTCAGGGTCGTGCTTAGAGATTCTCAAGAAGACTCTCATGTCAAAGCGTTTTTATACATTTATATAGAACAGGTCAGGAAACATTCTTTTCCTATGAAAACACAAATAAACTGCACTTTCTAGGCAAACACTGAAACTCCCTGGAAGTTCTGAGGTTTTGAAAAAGTGGCAGCAGGGTTCTTATCAGAAAGCAGCGCTGCATTTGTCCCGGCAGCGGCCTCTGCCAGGAAGCCACATCAAGACGGCTGTGCTCCACGTTGCTGGGCAAGGCAGCGCCGAGGAAGCTGAATAAATCCATCAAGTGTCAAAACATCAGTGGAACGCCCACGCTCACGCATCCAGCAGCAGCCGGCTCCGTTTCCACACACAACATTAGCTTCAGAGATTTGGAAGCAAAACCACAGGCGTTAGGATGATGCACATGAAGCTTTTTTTAAGAATTCAACATCCCTGTTTTGCAAATGACAACATTGAATTCCTGCAGCTGTTTATAGTCGATTTAGATTAACAGAAGTCAGCGCAAAACGTGGTATTTAGTTATTTCTGTAGTAAAACATACTGATCACACATTTAGATTCAAATACTTTAGCTCTGTCTTTCCAACACGATCATCTACGTCAGAGGGTGTTTTCATAAAATCCACCAATGTTGAAAAGGTTTCAGATTTGCCTCATTTGTAAGTTGGATTATAAGAAGCAAGGCAAGTTTATTTGTTCAGCACATTTCAACAACAAGGAAAATTTAAATGGTTTACATCACAGCGATTAACAAATACAGAGTAAAAGTTAATTAGTATTAATTATATCCAAGATAAGGCAAACAGGAAAGTCTCTGATCTGCAGTTCTCTGGGAGCTTGTTTCCACACGAGGAGCAAAGACACTGAACGCTGCTTCTCCAGGTTTAGTTTTGAATCTGGGGACAGAAAACAGACCCGTGTGGTTCTGGATGGTTCATAATGTTGCAGGAGATCAGATCAGTTCAGAGCTTTACAAACCAGCAGCAGGATTCTGGACTCAGGTGGTTGACAGGCTGTACAGTAAAGATCTCCAGAGAGCTTCAGTGATGTGATCCACTTGGTGTCAGTTCCAGTTTACCTGTGTTGACATGTTGCTGTTTTCTCACATCACAGTAACTAGTGTCACTGTGCGACCTGTTTGTTCTCCTCTGCAGTGAGTGGTCACTTCTCTCTGTTCGATCATATCTCTTGCCTGTGATATTACCAGTGAGAAAGTAGCGTGAACGAACCTCTCAGGACTTGTTCCCACACCGTGCATTCAACAGCTTTTACTCTTTCTTCTATCTCTGTGCGGCTGTTAGAGGAAAAATGACTGCACCATCATTACAAGGCCACATGTGTTTGTGCTCATCCTGCCTCCTCTCAGACATTCAGAGAGAAAACAATCACCTGCCGCCGCCGTGACGCCAGACTCTGATCTGAATGAACCAGCCATCGTTTAGTCAAAGTGCTCTGACCTCGAGTCGCTGGATGATTTGAGTTCTTCTCCGGCTGCAGCTAGTGTATATTCTGCATATTTTATATTTCAGCACTCTCCTGTGTGAGGATGTGAAAAGGCATTTGGAGAAAATCACACTTTTGTTCTGTTCTTTCCACGTTTTCACTAAAAAGGTGAAGTGATGTGAGTGAATGTGCCACAGGGATCCGGAGGAAAACATCAGCTTCCTGGATCGCACATGTTCTCTTTGGGTCTGGTAGAGGAGAAAAGGTAAAAGTGCCTGTTTGTCAATATTTATGATTTAACCTGAACGTTGCAGGTGGCAGCATCTGGAGGTAACACCTCTTACACACACAATCACACACACACACACACACACATCAACACACACCTTCGAGTGTGAGGCGGCCCACAGAGAAACGGTGCAGATCAAACAGAGCTCTGCAGATATCGAGCGGACATGTTGTTTCTTGTCCAGTGTAGTCCTGTGACACCAGAGCTTTGTTACGCACACAACTCCAACACCATTCGATTTACACAACAGTGTTAACACAATAAATTAAAGAGGAACACAGAGGCCCAACAGCCTCTTGAAATTCAATCAAGCTGCACCACAGTTCACACACACACACATAGAAAACAGTCCTCTATATATTTACTCATCCAGATCCATGAGTGATTCCCTGGGACATTGGTGCAAATGACAAATTAAATTACTCACAATATTAAATAATTCAATGTTTTCTTTCTCCCAAAAAGTATTTATCAAGTGTCGTGGAATCTCCATAAATAGATCCTACTTGTAAATATACTGAATCTGTAGGTGAGGGACAGGGTTTTGGGGCCAGAAGCTTCTGGGTTCTAGTTTAACAGATCATGTTTGAGAAGGCTTTTGTTAAACAGTGAGAAAGGAGGTGGAACACATAGACTGAAATCTATTTGATATTAACTTTTTCAATTATTCTGCATTCGTAGATGTTAATAGAGATGAGCCAAAATGGCATCTGCACCTGAGACACTCTCGAAAAGTCCTGGTTGAGGTAAAAAAAAAGAGCTGTCGTGTTAGGGGATCAACACAATTATTGAAAGATCTTTGACATATTAAAAAACTGGACGAAATGAGATATTTCCTGTTCTGGAAAAAGTATAAATAGTAAATTAAATCTTCTGTCGGTTTTTCCCACAGTTGATGAAGTCATGTCGGCTTTTGATGAAAGTTCTGATCAGAGAAATGTGGAACTCTCTGACGTTCTCTCTAACAGGTTGGAGACTTGTATTGATCGAAAGGAAGTGGCTCCACTATGAGGAGAGGAAAAAGTCACCGTGCCCAGGTGATATACGGAACCTGACAGGTGATATACGGGTCCTGACTCCACTCGGCAGAGCAGCGAGGTCCGATCACAACATCAAGGAACAAATATTTCATTCTCAAAGTCTGGTTCGGTCTAAGAGGCTGAACCACGGACGTCCCAGTGGAATCAAATCAAAGTAATGTTCAGTTTGTGGCAGCGTGACTGATGCCACCTGACTTAATGCAGCGACCTGCACACACCTGGGTTGGAAAGGACTTGTCACAAGTCTTTATTGAGGCTTTATTCTCACACACACTTTCCTCAATCACTTTCTTCTCTCGATCCACTTCGATGAATTCTCAGATGGAGAAACGGCCTCAGTCACCGTGACTAATGATTCGGGATAAGATGGTCCCTCCAATAAGTTTGTGGGGTAATTGCGGGTGGCATCAGGACACCGCTCCCTTCCACATCAACAACAGCCTAAAAATAGCTTCGATTTCCACCAAACATTTACTCACCATATGTGTGAATAATCCATGGAACTGCTGCGGGTGATAGTTGGAGATATAGAGGCAATTACACAGTAATAGATTCAATCTCGGGCCAAGAGAAACATAATTGGAGAGGGAGCTGTTGCCTACAGGCCAGAATATTGTATATTGTCACTGTGATTATAGACACTTGGCCCAGCGTGGCGCTGGTTGCAATTTAAAATCAGCACATGAATGGCTTGAATAGAGCGCTTTAGATCGCGGCTTTGATTGCGCTTTAATGTTTGTGTCAATTTCCAAACACCCCATTATGTCTTTCCCCTGCCTGGTCAGTTGACTGTTATCAAAAGGAAAGAGCAATCCAGATTACGGTGCCGCGCTTGCACCAAATGCAAATGTAACAGTCGGAGTGGATGCCCAGAAGAAAATGAGGTATTGAAAGACAAACACAGAGGCCTTTTGTACGTTTTTAAGTCTATCTGCCAGGCGGTTAGCGGCTGCTGATGTGCAGAGGCCCGTAACAAAGAAGATTCAGTTGTAGAATCATTGATGTTACAAACAAGCAGTGCAGAGGAAGAAGACACGGATGTAACGGAGATCTACGTGGAGTCGTATCGTCTCTGGAGAGGTTTTATAGGAGGCGGCGGCGAGATAAGGAGCAGGTGTGTCCGGTGAGAGAGAGCAGGCCAAGGTCAGGGGTCGTTCAAGGAAGAGGAAGAGGGAAGAGGTCAAGGCCCAGCGGAGAAATGAGCAGGAGCCACAGGGACGGGAGGAAGAAAGTGCACAATGTGCTGCTGCCGCTGCCGCTGCCGCTGCCACTGCTGCCGCTGCCGCGTCCCAACACGGCTGCTTATTATTTCCAATGTGCTGTGAATCCTGACACCAGCAGTCCTGGGGTTTGTTCCCCTTGTGGATTCTTCTCTCATTCATTTATTCTTATTCCTTCGTCCTCAGCGCACGTGGAGCATAATGTAGCTGCGCTGGTTAAAATTGAGGAATATTTGTTTCAGCAGATCGGCAGAATACACGAAATGCAGCTTTAACACACACACACACATACATGCTGCAGGTTAGAAAGTCTAATTAGCATAAAATGGGTTATAAACAAAACCGTGGTATCTGAATTTTACACATTCCCTCAGTTACTTAAAGCAACAGTACGAAACATACACAGGGCAACAGGAGATGCAGCACTTTCCTTGGGGATGAGCTCACACTAACAGACGGGAAAGCTTGGAGTTGGGTTCTGTTCGAGACCCACCATCCCAGTGAATGATTCCCTGCTGAACCTGAGCTCCCAGTTCGCTCTGGACGGGGGAACTTCCTCCAGATGATTGCACCAGGTTTTGCCTCCACAGACTTTTGTAGATGATCTCTAAGTGATGCCACAGGATCCTGGAGAACACCTGCACGCCAGCACAGACACGAGATGAGCCAAACCACAGGAAGTCGTTATGGTGACCTCGCACAATGCGTTGACGTGTTGCGTTGCTGAGCTGAATATGTGATTTGTTTTGTGCAGCGGAGGAAAGCTCAACCTTTCAGGCAGCTGCACAAACACCAGCCAATCACATGACCTTAAACTGCAACATCGGCCTGAAGAGGAGGAAGAGGCAGCTGGTCCACCTGTTCACCTGAAGGTTATGAACGATATGTGCTTCCCTTTAGCATTGAATGGACGGCTAGTGTGGCGCGTTAGCATGAAGCCGACTTTGTTGTGTGTCCCTGTAAGTAAACTATGATCGGCTGCTGTTGTTATGACGACAGCAGGTAGATCAGTTAAGATAAGCCCCATGAAAGTGTTGCATTATAAGTTGTGTGTTTGTCAAACCTTTCACTGCACCAAGACGCAGGAAAGGCCTGTTGTGATTATGAGTCTCGAACAAGACAGCTGCATCTCTTCATGTTCAATTTCATCGACTCATTAACTCTGATCACTGACGACTTCATCACGATTTCATCCAACGAGGCTGGAGTTCCTGAAACACTGGACCTGCTCCGATGGAATTAGAAACTGAAGTAAATCCCAAACTGTCATGCTCTGGAGCCGGGGGAGACATATTGTGAGGAAGCAGAGAGCTGGGCTGCACTGCCACAGGACCTGTACTGTATATACACAGCTGCGGGATACTTGTTTCCCAGAGTTCACGGCGGCGTGCAGTGCAGGGGGGAGGGGGGGGGGCACGACGTGACAGACGATGGAGGAGGCGGAAGGAGAACAGATGGATGTGTGCATCGTCCTTGTGTTTGAAGTTGTCTTTCCTCACGGCTATGCAGCATATTCAGGCACGTACAGTACACACACACACACACACACACACACACACACACACACACACACACACACACACACACACACACACACACACACACACACACACACACACACACACACACACACACACACACACACACACACACACACACACACACACACAGAAATGTACAGGGTGAATGGGCATCATTAACCTAAATTAGTACAGTTTAAAGACGTGAGTGGCCGGAGGCAGGAAAGCTGAATAACACTCAAACAACGTGCTAAGAATCTCAACGCAACACTGATAGTAAACACGTGTGAGTGAGATCTGCAGTAAGAGCTCGGCTGTGGAACCTTGTGGGAGCAAGAGGCAGCACAACACTCCAAACACTAACAACACATTAATCGCAGAGTAAATCGCTCTTATTTGTTGGCCTCCAGATATCTCAGAAAGGGAGTGTGTGTGTGTGTGTGTGTGTGTGTGTGTGTGTGTGTTGTGTGCAGTTTACTTGATTGGTGGTTTGCAGAGCTGCAGAATACCGTCGGGTGGAAGAACATTCCCCTGTGAGAAGATTGCAGCCTTATGTCGACTCACAGTGGTAAATATATATATATATTTATATATTTTCTTTACACATACTCTTTATATAATATTTATGCTTCATTTGCACAGCCTGGATTTACATTAGCAAAGAAAACACAGCAATAAATACCTTTGTTAGCAAGTTGCTGCACATTAAGTTATGTCTTACATGGATTTGTTTTTACTGTTGGTTTTGTGTGATGAGGCAGGAGGAGAACTCACATATACAAGACTCATGAGATGAATGATTAATGTTGCAGTTATCACATCCTCGTATATTCTTCCATAGACAATGTTATGTGAAAATGATTTTTCTTTCAAATATATCAGAGGGGGAACAACAACGTGAGCAGAGGAAACGTCCAATCACTGAGCTTTAAAAATCTGTTTCTAAAAGGTGACGAGATGTTTCCTGGAAAGAAATTCATAAAAACTCATTTTGGATCAATTCATAATTTCTGATGTTGTGGTTCTTCGTCTCCTCACTTCAACAACAACCTGATGTGGCAGCTTTCTCTGGCATCTGCTGGAAATCAACGGTTAATGAGGTAGAAAAACCTTGAACATGTTTATATAAATATTTAAACTCATAACTCAAGGAGAAGAGATAATCTTGTGTCGGTCTGCAGGGCCAATTACATAATATTATATTATATTATATTATATTATATAATAGACCTCGACGAGTGGTGTAAGAATGTCAAGTTGGTATTCAGACGATCTTTGCAGATGCAGCCACATTGTGCGGCTCACAGAATGTAAAATGTATTCTGTGTATAATGATGTACTGTTTACTCTATAGTGTATTTTCAGTATGGAGTAGTGTGGGTTTATTAATAAAATGTAAGAATATAGATTCCAATGTGACGTATACAAAACAAAAACACATTTTCTTTTAGTTTCATGTCTCAAAACAGCTAAAAACTAAATAGTTGTTCTTGTGAAAAAGGGAATTTACAGGTGATTAATATCAGTGCTAATTTCTCTTATCAATCCATTTCCCGTTCATAAATTCTATTAAGATTGAATTTAGTGTTTGCCCTCAAGTCGCTCTCTGATTTAATTGTGGATTTCCTTGATTTGCATTTGAGGAAAATAGCAGCAAATGAATTGTTTTTGAATATTGTCAGTAACTCTAAAATCCTTTTTCACACAGAGAATCTTTAAAGAATCTCCCTCGACATCTCCGTCTTCTACGTGTGTGACTGTTACGGACCTATAAGAAATGGCTCGTGAGGCCCGGAACACATCAAATAAACGAATCAGAAACAACTGTTGCCACTAAATAATAACAAATGTTTATTGGTTGAAACAAACAAATATTTAGAAAGGCAACGAACCAAAAGGGTTGGAGGTTCCCGGCCAAAACAAACAAAAGAGAGGGGAACACTGAGCCAGCCATCGGCCGTCGAAGTCAGTGTTCACCCCCGAACTAAGTCTGCCTAAATAACCCACTACCTAAATGAAAGAAAAAGGTTATCCGAAAACAGGACTACCGGGAACCCCCGAACCAACTACCAACATAACAAAAGCTCAAAAGGACTTCTGGCATGGGGGAAACCGGAGCCTCGGTCTCCTCACCCGTTCACCTGCATGGAAGAATAGAGAGCGAGAAAGAAATTCACAGCCTCCTTAAGTCAGCTCCAGCTGACGAGGTGATGAGTCTCACCTGAGGACTGGCTGCGTGGAGAGAGAGAGAAAGGTGGAGAGAGGCACAAACACACACACACATTCTCACACAGAGCCCCACCTCCTGGCCACACGTAACAGTGACATCATTGTTTCCCCATGAGACATTTGTTCCCCCCCCCCACTCGCTCACTGTGAATCCGGCGTTGACCTCCTGCTGTGTTCTCACATCGACTCCCGCAGACAATCTGGGATCATTGTCCTCGAGGGGCCGGGAGGAGAAAGTCTCCAGAGACTCCTGAGGCTCTGACTCCGGAGCTCAGCACATGTCTGAGAGCAGCTTCACATTAGAGAAAGCTTTTCCGAGAACTTACTGATCCCAGACACATCCATTAGAAAACATTTGCCCTGGAAACAAGTGAACTGCTCCTGCCTCAATTAGCCGTGTTTACAATTTCCAGGACTTTTCAAACAATACGAAACAGCACAACTCGATACCAGATTAAATGGGGATGGACGTGTTTACAGTGAAGCTATTTTCACGCAGGAAGCCGCCCAGAGGGGTTGTCTCTCTGTCGAGATGGAGATAAATGTCTGCTGCTGCCCAGAGAGAAGCGGGCGGCCGACTGATAAACGTTGTGTTTGGGATACAGCTCGGCTGTTAGTGTTTACTCTAATTGTCCTGTAATCACCAGCTTTCCGGGAGAAGGAGGAGTCTCCAGCCGAGCTGCACCTGGACCCCTGTTCCAGACCCATTACTCCACTGGTGCTGGTGCTGGTGGAGGTTCCCGTCCAGATCAGGACACACCCTGAAACTAGAGAGGGAAAGAGGACAAATAGATGCTTGTTGTCAAAAACGTGCAAAACAAAGAGTGCAACAAATTCCATGTTTCCAGGTGTTTTCAGTGTAAAACAGAAAGAAGACGTCAAGCAAGGAAAGACAAAGTCTGACGGTGTTTTTCTGTTTGATGCAGAGAAGAAGCAGAGAATAAAAAGCCATGAACGCTGAATGTCTGCGTAATTGCAGCTGCTGCATGTGGCAATTTAACATCAATAAATCGCTACATGAATAATTTGAGGTGTCAGTATAATTACAGTAAACAAACAAGTCCATCATGAGGAGAATTAGCAGCCGATGACTGGTTCCTGTTCTTCGTTCACTGTTACAGGAAACGAGTCGGATGCTTCAAAACACAGAGGAAAATGGAAATGGAAAAGGAACTTTATTCCAAATAGATCAGAGAGAAAATGTATTCAATATACATATGACTCCGAATAACCTTCCTCAAACAGAGTCGTGAGTGTGAAACAGAAGTAGAAAACATCTTCAAGTGTATTTTTATTATATTTGACCCCATGGATATCATATGTTTGGATTGTGGTTAAACTTTTCTAGGCTGACGGTTATTTAAAAAATGAAAGATTTGATGTTTTCTTGCTGTCATGATGTGAAAAGCCGAGAGGATTAGGGTTTGCTGACATTGGTGAGGCCTTGATTTATCCTCAGGCACCAAAAGACTCTTGAACCCCGGATCCCTACAAGGTGGAACTTCATCTACTGCCATCATTTTTAGTTTGGCTCTGATCCCATCAACTGAAATGGAGGAGGTGGGGTTTATGACATTTACTGCAGCAAGCCACTAGGGGGCAGTTGAGATGTTTCGGCTTGTCTTTGGGGGGGCTATCATGTCATTAATTTTTTTAATATAAAGCGTCTATGCCAAATAGCTGCAGAGCTAATGTCTTTCTCATTGGCCTTATTGGCAGTTTGCGTTCAATTAGCTAGTTCTAATCAGCATGTTAGGAATGTTACTTTAGCGTTTAGCTCAAAGCTCTGAGCTGCTATTAGAACAGTGGACTCGTTGTCTTGTTGACCTTTTTCTGATGCTTTATACAGAAAATGTTTTATCATGGATATAAAAAAACAAGAAAACCAATCAACGACCACAGCGAAAGGCGTAAAGAGTCGCTCCAGTTCAATTGGATCGGCCCAACAGCCTTACTGGCTCCAGCCCATCAGTTTTGAAATGAGAAAATGTGAGATGGGGGAAAAATAACAAGGAGAAGATTTATGCATTAAGGACTGTGATGGATCCCAACGCCACCGAGCGACTCTCTCCGAACTGCATCAGATGTGATGGATGAGGGTCTGTAATATATAATAGTGTCTGGGAACATGTGTGTGTAGTGGGAGTGGCTCTCAACCCACAACAGCTCATCTCTGACAGGTTACATTTCCCCCCGTGGTCCTCCAATTCATCACCACGTTAGGAAAAATCACATTATCCCCATGCGTCTGCCACGACCCCCCCCCCCCATGGAAGAAACCCAAGATAAAATCTGGAGCTAATTACCTCTGCTCCGACAGAGCCTGTCCTGCGAAAACCTGGAGAACAGGCTCGATCTGTGACATCTCCTGAGCCGTTGGAAAGTTCATGTAATTGTGCTCCACACTCAGTCCAACACCCAGGAGACGCAGATGTTAGGGTCCTTCAAAGATGGCCGAGAGCTGGAGAATGAGAGGCTGCTGGGGAGGCGCCCGAGAGGGAGGAAGGAGGGAATCGTGGAGTGGCTGCAGAGAAGAGAGGGATCTAACAAAGAGCTGGAGCGGGAGGTAATTGCTGCAGGTCAGACAGAGAGATAAAAGAAGAGAAAGAGTGCGAGTGCGGACGTGTGAATCAAAAGACAAGCTGGGAATAGAGCATCGGACACATGAACACCTACTTAATGTCCATATTTATAGAGGAGTATGTTTCTTAGGGATCTGGCGCCGGCCCTCTGCGCCGCACGTGGGCTCGACTGCATTTGTTTATGTCACTTCGTTCATCTAATGAGGTTCCACTCGATATCGAACGAGTCTGAGCAAGGAACCCTGCGCGAGTCCTTTGAAACGTGCCCGGAGGGGTGAGGAGGAATGTGGAGCAGGAGGAATAATAAAGACCAGGAGGGATGGCCGCTGTTATATGAAGGAAACTGTATGAGAAATATACACATCTGGTCTGTTAAAGCTTCCATTCCAATGTTGTGTTGATGTTGCAAATAAAAAGAAGGAATTGATGCATTAATATTGACTTGGATGATGACGACTCTTGAATCACAATCGTTTCAATAATTACTCTGGATAACTTGGATCTAATTAAGCTAATTATCCCTTCTCCACATAATTACCTCTGTCAAGTATGTTCCCACATCTGCTGAGGAGGATATGTTTGGATCTGCTAATGCAGGTTACGCAGGAAACTTGGAAGGAGGCAGCAGAGGTCAAGAAAGAACCCGTCACATTTTGGTCAAGGGGGGAGACCCAGGAAACCTCTATAACTTTGAGAGTTTTTTGACATTTTCGTTGATTTCTCAGAGAATAATTCATGGATCTTGATGAGAAAAGTCATCAGACATATTAAATGGACTGATGATTTTTGAGTGGGTGTGTTTCGGTGCAGATTGGAGCAAAAGTACAGATCTAATGAATTTAAATGTGGTCTGTGATCTCTCAAGAAAACGAAGAATAAAAGAGGTAACTGAAAAATAAGCGAACCATTGTTTTGCAAGATACAAAAATTTTTTTTTTTTAAACTCCCTTGTTTCTCCGGTAGGATTTGAACAGATGGTCGAGCAGCCGTCCGGAACATCCTCTCCGATTTGGAATTGAGACATCAGCTCCAACAATTACAGGACAAGTGAAGATCAATCCATCATGATAACGTCAGTGATCGTCCATGTGTGTCGAGGTAAGAAGCTGAGGATTCAGGACTCAAACATGTTTCTTCTTCAGTCAGTTCCATCACTGTTTGTGTGAAGAGCAGAGAAACACCTTGAAGGATTTCGAGGACGAACATATCAGACAGTCGGTGCTTTACTCCTGTCCGTTCTGTTCATTGTCCAGAGGGACAAAGAAAGCTTCTGTCTCTGCATATCTTCCCCTTTAGAACCGACGTGGTTGGATCACACAGTGTATCACCTCGATGGTCTGTTGCATTGATACGCCTCGAGTTTGGTAGAGATATCTGGGAGGCTCCGTAAAGAGGGAACTGCAGAGGAAGCTCTCAATTTACTGATCAGTAGAACCACTGGTATCTGATCAGGATGCTTCCCAGTGGATGTGTCGCTGGCAAATCCAACCAGGAACAGACCCTGGAGCAGACCACCCAGGAGGAATTGAATTTTCCATTTGGATCCTGCAGGAAGAGCTGGATGAAGCAGCTTGGCTGGAAGACATGTGCGCTCCCTTGAAAACCTCTCCAGCCCAGAGCCAGAGAAACAGCCAAAGACAGATGGACTAATAAGTGAACGGGAAGGAAGTTTGCTCCGAATTCATGCACCGTTTTTAGTAGCATATCAATCAGGTGTTGCACCTTTGCTTTGCATTTCATGAGGTTCAGTGAGCATTTGTTTTTGCCGCCATCTTCACCTAATTACATTCCACTCGATATCGTGAAGGAGCCTGCCCTAGAAACAGTGAGGCCCTCCGGTGGGAACCTCGGGGGGGATGAGGAGGGAGGAGGTGTCGAGTAGGGAGCTGAATGATATGGAGGACCATACATGACTTAAGTATAAATATTTATTCAAACTTTTAATTATTTAAACATTTATTTAATTCAACATGTAAGTATCCTTATGTAAATGAGGTAGGAGGTCCCAAACTCTCGAGCAGGATTGGTCAACACCAGTCAGCATTGAAAGGCAGAAGTAGTAGGACTGGATCATCACACTCCTGTGACCAATTCTGCTCCAGACTGCGGTTAGGCCCGCCTTTCTCATTAGCATAAGAACACAGAAATTAGGGAATAAATAAATGTGGAAATATATTTAAGACATTTATTTATTTATTTCTGTTGTTATTAACGTATTTATTTCTGTATTTCTGTATTAATTTCTGTATTTCCTTTTTATTTATTTATTTCTGTATTTATTTATACATTTATTTATTTATTTATTTATTTATACTTATATATGGTCCTCCATAGAATGAAAGATGAAGGAAGGAAAAGAAAAATCTGAGACAAATAGAGCGTCCGTTTACTCCAATAACACTGAGTACTCATTTCTTAGTGATTGTCTCCACTGATCACTTCTGTTTATAGCTCCCATCGAACCTCAGACTGGACCCCCCCCCAGAGGCCGACTCCCGGGGGGGTCCGACACCAGGAGGCACCAAGCGAGACGAGCAGTGAGGGAAACGGGTTCAACCTGAAAAGGAAAGAGCTTTAGCAAAAGCTGCAAAGCATATAATTGCTTTATCCAGACAGAAAGATAAAGAAGAGGAGGAGAGGGTGTTTGTAGGAAATTGGGAAAAGACAGAGGTCGCATGGGCATGAAGCCGTTCACTGAAGTCACATCTGTGGAGTGATACGTCATTAACATTATTGTCGGTGTCCCTTTGCACTGCATGTGTGCCCCCCCCCGCATCATGGTATCACAGGCCTCATCTAATTGAGCTCCATGCGATGTGTGTGCTGCATGTGACGGACTCCACCGGGTCCTCAGGAGGAGAACAGGGGGGGGGGCGTGAGAAGCATGTAATTGCCTCGGCCGGACAGAAAGCAGGAGAAGAGGAGACAGAAAAAGGACGAAGGAGGAAAGTGGGGGAGATGAAAAGATAAAAGAGGAAGAGGTGAGGAGAGGAATCCGAGAATGAGGGATCGAGTGTATTTAGTGAACTTTGAGGTGGGAGATAGATATAGAGATGGAAGGAGACGAGGGAAGAGGAGGAGGAAGAGGAGGAGGCAAGTCAAAGAGGAGCCACACCAAAGCCGGCGAGCCAGTTCCATTACCAGGGTCTCTCTAACGGGAGGGGGGGGGGGGGGGGGGGGACGCCGGCCTGGAACAAATGGACTGTAATTGCCCACAATCTGTCTTCAGAGCTCCATCACTTTGCCCTGCGGGAGCCATCGGTGAAACACTCCTCTCACACTAATCTAATAACCTTCTCCCTCACCCTCCTCCCCACGGAGACGTTACCTTTCACCTTCAACTGCGACGAGGAGACGAGGAGGCGAGGAGGCGAGGAGACGAGGACACAAGGAGGCGAGGAGACGAGGAGGCGAGGAGATGGCTGGTCGCCATCAACCGGCGGCCAGGTTTTGTAACCCCTTGTAGATGAATGTCGCGAATTCGGCTCAAACCCCATTCCGGTCTTAATGCCGCCGAGGTGCCTGATGGTGCAAATTCTACACATACCAAGGAAGGTATTGGACGCACTCTGCCGCCATCTAGTGGTCGGAGTGGGAAATACATACTAGCCCCTTGGGACTGTGCAGCAAAGTTATTTTGAGGTATTAAGCTGTATTTGAAATACTGTGATGATGGAACAGCAATGATTGTACAGAAACATATGTTGTTATTCAATTTCAAGCAAAAGCAGCGTCAATATAATAATCTACATACCAGAGACTGGAAAATGTGTTAAATTAAGGTTATGCCCCATTATGCCTAGTGTCACTAATTTATATCATACCTAGATTTATATCTATTGAATATGCTATATTGAAATTAACAATCTCCACTTAATTTAGCATACATATGACAGCCTAAAACACAAATAATATTTTTGTTTATATAATTGGAAATTAATTCAGGCAAGGGGATAAACCTTTCATACATCTACATGAGAGATATCGGTCACAGCGTGTCAGAGCTTCAAAGTGGAGCCGGGTGCTGACTCCGGAACTCGTCTATTTTTTCAGGAGGACTTTAAGTCATCTTGTTGCCGTAATTGTTTGTTTTGTTGCATCATTAACCCGGTGAATAGTCAACACTGCATAGATTTACATGCAACTTGTCCATCAAACCCTCTTCTAACTGCACAGAAGAGTCTGGAAATCATCTCACACACACACACACACACACACACACACACACACACACACACACACACACAAACACACACACACACTCACCTTTCAGGTATCTGTGTTTGCTTGGTTTTTATTAGAAAACTCATCTTTTCTCATTTACTATTGCTTTAACTTCACTTTATGACTGTGTTTTTTCACTTTCACTGTTATCGTCTGGTTGCTAAAGATAAAAAAAATGCATGGAGACTGAGGAACTAGCTGCTCGGAGATAAACCATCTACAGCCAGTTGCTTACGAAATGGACAAGAATCTCATTATATGGAATAAAAAAGTTATTTTAACTTAAAATGCATTTCCAGACTTCACTAATGATGATGTTCTGAAGACGCTGATACTTTTCTGTGTCCACAGGTAGAGGAATTTTAAGCAGGTGGCACGGAAATATGAAGAATCTATTTCAAAGCATCATCTTTCAAAATGTGAAGCAGGAAATATGAACCTGAACTCCACTCGTTTCTATCGTTTGAATCCCTGAGAAGTGCAGCAGCATATCGAGCTAATTAATTCACTATACAGTGTAATCAGTTCCTCATATATAAATGAATTAGTAAGAGCACACAGCTCTGCAAAAACCTTCTGTAGTAATGTGGCATTTAGCCTGAAGATGTTCTTATTAACAGTGCTCATACGGTCTTGTTTAGCAGTTTGAGTCTAACTAGATAATAAAAAACAACATTAATTTTAAAAACCTGTGTAAACATATGTAAACATGAGAGAGCGGGCGACTTTGTGGCCTTTCAGATGTTCCCTGCACCGGGAGTTAGTGGAATTGGAACCTTCGTTTTTACTTATTTCAATTGAATTAAGTTGCCCAAGCATTTTATTATCACTAATAAATGATAATAGCAGATTTTTGCCGGTGTTGACTCGACCGCCTGTTGCACACGTTGGCTGCGTGGGTCGGTGTGTGTGTGGATTTCCATCTGTCGCCTCCTGACGCATGCAGATAAGATTTCTCTTTCTCCTGTTGTTTATGAACCTGTTGTATGCCAAGTTGTGTGTGCTTGCAGGAGGAAGAGACGCATCTACAACACAGTGCGTCCACATGTCTCTCTCTCTGTCCATGTCTCTTCTTCATGTTGTTTCCTGTCGTCTACCGGGGGAAAAAGAAAAGATCTGAGGAGCGTCTCCATGCACGGAGCAGTGAACCAGCGAGGGCCAATCAGGCGTGATGACCACGGGGACAAACATGCACAGATCTCCATCAACAACTTTAGCTCCTCCTTGAAGTTACTTTGTACTCAAGTAGTTTTGTGTGTTTTTTTCAGCATAAAATGACAATAAATAATAGAAATATCACAAAAATTGCTAAGATATGATTACAACATAAATTCAAGGACAACAAATTACAATGAAAATACTCATTTAGTTTAAACTAAATTAAGACAGAAAATTAAATACATATATATATATAAGTAAAATAAAAGTCACAAACATGGAACAGAGCACAGCACACATTCCTCACAACAGATTTGTCACTTCACATTTCCAATGCGATTTGTGTTTCTGGTAAAGCACCAAACAAGTCTCTGTGCATCAAATATGTAAATATAATTTAAACAATACTTTCTGTTTGCACTGAATATAACCTTACAAGTTTTATTGTAAGGTTATATTATATATATATAATATATATTTATATTCATATATAACCTTACAAGTTTTATTGTAAGGTTATATTCAGTGCAATCAGAAAGTATTGTTTAAATTCCCACTCTCTACAGAGGAATCCTCTACCATTTGCATGTGACAGCACTTTTCAGCCAACCTGTTCTTAATTCCATACATTGAAGCCAGGAGGCGGGCGTGGGAGAACAGTGCGGCAGATTAACGCCTCGCTCCTGCTGGAAGCCGTGGAAGTCGTGTGTGTTGCCGTCTAACGGGGTGGAACACACAACATAGACTCGTCGTGCACAGGCCGGTGCCGCATCTGTACAACTGCTGGAAAAGTTCTTTACCCGCTTCCAGACCTGCACTGAGGACACTCCAGACATTTTCCTGAAACTTTCCGGAGAAGCCGTGAAGGAGAACGATTCACTTTTCTAAAAACAATGACGGAAGCAAAGCAGAAAAAATAAAAAGAATGCAAATATCTGTGGATAAACTTGGAAAGACGACAAGATTCGAGGTTTTGATGATAAGTGTTGATGCCGGTGAAGATGTGCTATGAACAAAAACTCTTGTTACATCATGTGCTGCTTCCTGCTGCTCCACCACGATCCACCTGAAAGACTTTCCCCTGCTGTTGTGAACACGTCTGAGAATCTTGGTTTTACTAAATAATACCATTTTCCTCTATGCTCCAATCTATTATACAGTTTTTTAAATTCCTTGAGGGATGAGATGCTTTGATAATAACTTCTCTTTGCCAGGATCTCGTCTTCCCTGTGAGGGCGAATACTTTGAAAACGACACAACTATAAAAAAAAAAATGCAGACACGAGGAGTGAATCTTTGTTCCAGAGAGCTTCATGAATTCGGCCCCTGGTTGTTCGACACGTCTTCCTTCAGTAGAGGAAGCGTGTGTGTGTTCAAGGGAATCTGTGTGTTCAGATATCATTCGTAGCTTTCCCCAGATCTGCGTCTCAACACAAACCCGTCTCTGAGCTCCGCAGGAAGTCGCTTCAACCTCGCGTCTTGGTTTTTCCTCTGACACATTGTCAGCTGTGAAACCTTTGAAGAGAAGATGTGTGGCTTTTCAAATGATGTCCGATCAATGGAGTCGACCCCGGGTGGATTCGACTCGAGGTGTAGAAACATCTCAAAGACGATTAAAGGGAACTGGGAGACACCCGAGCAAAATTTCATAATAATCTGACTTTGATTGATGTAATATCCATTTAACAGTAAGGCGTATTGATTGTAATCCAATAACAGAATCATGGAAATACTTATTTTTAATTCAGTATTATAAAACGAAAAAAAGAAAGGGGTCAGAAAATACTTTGTGAGTATTTGTTTTTAATTTAATGTTATGTTTGAAGTTTTAATAAAGGTTTGTGCATGTGTGAACTTCTATTACTTCATTGGACGGCAAAGTTTAACTGATTTTGACATCAGATTTTAAATGGTATCTACATTTACAGTCTGTGTTGTAAATAATATAAAAATGTATTGTTTCAAATAAAAGAACTCACTTAATTGTATTTTTATTTTATAATACATTATACTTTTACTTTATTTTTCTGTTCACTTGTATTGTGGACTGTGTTTTTTCTATTTTTACTGTAATCTCTTCTGCAAACATCGCTCTGTAATCCAATAACAGAATCATGGAAATACTTATTTTTAATTCAACATTACAAAATGTAAAAAAAGGGAAGGAGTTAGAATACTTTGTGAAGACTTTGTGAGTATATGTTGTTCATGTAATGTTATATATGAAGTTTTAATAAAGGTTTGCGCATGTGTGAACTTCTATTACTTCATTGGACGGCAAAGTTTAACTGATTTTGACATCAGATTTTAAATGGTAACAATGATATTGAGTTGATGAATTCCTGCTTTAGTTTGAAGGCGTTGAGATTTAAATCCATAGGTGGCGCAATTTCTTTCCTGCTTGGACTATCTGGGATTTAATTGGTTAATTCAAGTCAATTCATTGCTGGGCGGACATTGATCATATATGTCTCATAAATTTATTTTACAATGCACTTATACTTTTACTTTTTTTTTCTCCTTACTTGTATTGTGGACTATGTTTTTTCTATTTTAACTGTATTCTCTTCTGCGTACATCGCTCTGTCGTCCTGGAGGAAGCTGGCACCAGAGTTTCCTTCGGGATTAATAAAGTCTCATCTCCTCTTAACAACTCTACTGCAGCTGCGGCTCGTAACAGTGTGTGTGTACATTTTTGAGCACTTATTAATGTTTTACCACTTCCCACTGAGCGATGGCCTCCGTTCACAGCGATATTCATGAGGATAACACCCCCCCCCCCCCCTCCCCAACCAGCCCTGGCATAATGATCACCACCAAACACATAAAGCACCCACGCTTCAGTTCAATGTATAAAACAATTGTGACTCCTTTTGCACACGTGAATACGCGCTCGTTATCGGGAGGAGCTGATTTCTTTTCATCCCCGAGTGTTTCCGCGTCGAATCCTCTTCATCTTCCTCAAGGTGGGAGTGTGTGGATGAATCACCGTCGCACATCTCAGATGGAATCCTGATTAGAGACGTTAATCTGCCACGAGGAATATTCATGCGTCTGTAAGTGGGTTAGGGTTGCTGTTGTAGGTACAAATGAATAGTGAGGAAGCCATTGTTTCTTCTGCTGCTGCTGCTGGTGGGAGGGTGCTCATTAGGATTCAGCGAGTCGCCGGGCACAGATGCCTGAGCACGACGAGAAGACTCCTGACTGTCAAATTAACTCCTGCTAAATACGGTTTGGGTTGTTGCTTTGCAGGTGAACACGTCTTTTTAAACAGACGTGCGTTACTGTCATTACTTTCCCGTCTAGATTCACGGAAACCAAGCAGATTGATTTCAGCTCTGGAACGACGGGACTCGATTTAGAAACCACTGTGTCGATTTGTTTGTCAATAAATTCAGCGAATTAAATCGTAGGAAATAATTGTCCACATCCAAACAGAAGAGAAATACAGCGGCCGACCCGATGTGGAGTGAAGAAGCAGAAGAAAGACAGAGGAAGACGAGGAGCAGAGACAGAGCTGAAGATGAAGAGAAAGAGCGAAGCAGCTGAAGTTGCCCTCAGGCACCGAGCGTCTGAAAGTTCACCTGTCCCCCCCCCCCCCGTCCCCATCTGTCCCGGCCCCGGCCCCGGTCCTGTTGTGCCCCGGCCCTTCTGCCAGGCGTGTAGTGCACACCGGCAAGTGGAGCCTAACAAACCTTTTCCATTACAGTAATGACCTTCGTGACTGAGCACCCCGGGAGCGGCCGCCAGTGCAGAGCTGCCTCCACAGCACGGCCATTAACTCTCTTCCCACGGGTCCTCAGAGATCAGATGGGCGAGGGAAGAGGCCGCCGAGCACAGCGCCGGCACCGGGGCGAAGGATCCAATTCAGAGAGTTTCCATTCAAACAACAGGATGCGCTCCGATGGCCAACGCCACGCCACCGCCTCCCAGTCTGCAGAAAGGTCCTGCACACAGGGGCTGGTATTTTACACTGGTGATGTAGTGGAGCTGCGGTTTCAACGGGATTCCTGCTTCAACCAATCACGTGTCCATCTCAGCAGCCAATCAGGACACTGCAACCAAATGAGTCATAATCAAAACCAAACTTACCAGAAAAATGCTGGACAAACATCAGTGGGACGAGAACTAAATCATTTATTTTACGTGTATTTAAATTTTCTCTTTTAGACGCAGATTGTTTCGACCGACACTGCAGCCAGCCACCAGGGGGCGATCTGACTTCACCTTTGGGAGCCGGCATATCATCCAACTGTGTTTACAGGTTATTCGAGGTTACACCATTTATATATGAACGTAAATTATCCATACATTTCTTTTTGTTATTTGCTTTGCAGCCTAAACAAAGTTCTGCTCTTGGATTCTATCTTTAATGGCCACAATCATCCGGCTGATGCACAGGAAATGGGTGTTGATCTAAGGTTAGTGGTCATCTCCCCCCACCCCCCTCCCCCTGTGCATTTGTTTGTTTGCTGGTTTATCTGTAAGTGTCAGCGAAGAACCCATCAAATTTCCTTTCACTGTCTTTAATGTTTTTGATATTTTCCACGGTTCCACAGACTCCAGGGGATAATTAATGGATCAGGCCCATTCAGGGGACTGATTTCTCTCAGTGTGTGAAGTGAGGTGCAGCGTGATGGAATCCTAAAGGCGCCTGTCGGGCCTTGAGCTCTTCTCGGTTCCTTCCTCGCATTCTTAATGTTCTGTGCAGGTGGGCTGCTGTTCCACATTCTGTGCAGCTCTTTTGTTTCATCAGGGCCAAAAAGGAAAAAAGGTCAAACTTCCAGTTCCACCGGAGCGTGAGTTATGAAACGTTCTGTTTATCTGATGAAAGAGCAGCGAGTTGGGTAACCACATGTAACTCTCCACTAAAGATAGTAATTATTTGATGAGCCGCTGTTATGTAACAGCCTCTGTCCCACTTTACAAATCACTGTAGTCGTTGCATTGCCGAGGAGATTTCTGCACTTTGCCTGTTCAGACTGAATCAAGCACAACTTCATGGATCTGAGACCAAATGTCAGTGCACCCCCCACACGACTTCACTGTTATCGTCTGGTTGCAGATAAAAAAAATGCATTGAGACTGAGAAACTAGCTGCTCGGAGATAAACCATCTACAGCCAGTTGCTTACGAAATGGACAAGAATCTCATTATATGGAATAAAAAAAGTTATTTTAACTCAAAATGCATTTCCGGACTCCACTAATGATGATGTTTTGAATTCGCTGATACTTTTCTGTGTCCACAGGTAGAGGAATTTTAAGCAGGTGGCACGAAAATCTGAAGAATCTGAAGAATCTATTTCAAAGTCCACTGTGAGGACACAATAAGAGACGGGTTGGACGATATGCTGATGCTTTACAATTGAGAGCTACATGATTAATATCGCTGGTTCTATTGCATTAGACTATTAAAGGTGGTGCTGCAATTCATAATGCACCAATACATGTGAATATGATTTGAAGCTAAATATTTTCATAAAGCTTCGTCTGTGCAAACCTCCTCCGTCATCGTGAGCCTTCAGCCGCTGGGTCGGGAATCAAACCTCCGAGACGCTCCCGTCCCAGTGGAGCTCCGAAACCAACTCACCCACATGGAGAAGCTCTCTGAGATGTTTTCTCATGTACCACTTCTCTCTCCTCCGTCCTCTCCCCCCTTGATCTCCCTGCCTCCCTCCCTCTGGCTCTCTTGCTCTCCACCACACTCGCCCTCTCTCGCCCTCCTTCTTCCTTCCTGCCTCCCTCTCATTCCTCCAACTCTCCAGAACACTCACACTGCTCCACACTCAGCGTCTCGCACATTCCGCGGGGAGCTGTTCAACTGGTACATTATGTCTCTCGAGTGTTTTCCTCAGACTAATGGAAGACACTCAGAATACCTCGGCGTTCCTTCATTCCACTGGTGAAAGAAAGTCCACACATTTCCTCCGTGAGGGAAAGTTTCAGACGACGAGCTGCGGCGGTGAAGAGGTTTTCACGAGTGTGAGCACTTGGAGTTTAATCTCTCTCTCAGATGTTTTGCTGTTTGTCTTCAAGAAGAAAAATTTGAAAGCATCAACGTGAAGGAATCATCGATGCAGCGATTTGTTTTATCACTCGGTGATAAAACAAATCTAAAAAGAAAAATAAGAAGGAATTTCCTAAACTGCAAAAACATGATTTAGTGAAAAAGAAGAGGAGCTGAGCTAGAAAATACAAATGTGCGGACAAACAGAAATAAAGCACAAGCTGCAATACATTGTATTTAGGGAAAGCATGGTTATTTTAAATACTCAGCTGCTTCACTCTTCCTCTTTAACTTCTCTCGTTTCTTAATTTCTCCTTCTGTCTTTTGTTCCTTTATTGTTTGTGAAATGAGCATTTTCTTTCGTTTTCTTCCTTCAGGCTCCATCTAATGCGTTTTGGTTGGAAAGTGGCGTTTTCAAACTGAAACCATCTCTGTCCACACGAGGGGTTTCGGCTCTGCATCAGTTTTAATCCCCGTCCACACCAACACGACTGAAAACGTGACAAGTCAAATGCGTGCCAGTGTTAGTGGCAGAATTGTTGCTCGAATAACAGCTCGTCTCCTTCACATTTAAACAGTTGTAACATTGTGAAATGCAGAGTTTTACTGCACACCAGCTGTCAGCGACACTTGGGACTGATTATCCATGTTGGTTCTACACTGGGAGCCGAGGCTGAGGCCGACTCTTCCATGAGAGTCCAAACATCTCACTTTCTGCTCTTCTCCACTAAAAACGCAACCTTTACACCTCTCTGTTTTGGATCCTAAGATTAAGATTAAGATTAAGATACATTTATTTGTCCCAAACACATGCACAGACATGCACAAGCACACTCATGCAATTGTAGGGAAATTTAACCTCGGCTTTTAACCCATCTGGTGCAGGACACACAGAGCAGTGAGCAGCCATGTACGGCGCCCGGGGAGCAGATGTTGGGGGAGTAAGGTGCCTTGCTCAGGGGCACTAGACAGGGTAGGGAGAATCCTCTTGGATTTTTGGACAGATCAATCCAGGTTCGTCTTTTTGTTGTTTCTCCGTGGAGTCGAACCAGAGACGAACCAGAGACCTTTTCTGCTAAACGCTGGAGTAGTGTGGACGCCGGGTGTATCCTGATGCTATGATGGATGCAGCTTCATCCTCTCTCCTCTGTCTCTTATCATCTGAAAGTTCATCATGTCAAGTCAAAGATCTGCGGGATAATCTCCAGAGAACTTTAACTCTCATCTCTTTCTCTATCAGGATATTTGCTCCCTGAACCAAATCCAAAATGTGTATTCCTTCCACGTCTGCACCAAGTGAGTGTGTGTGTGTGTGTGTGTGTGTGTGTGTGTGTGTGTGTGTGTGTGTGTGTGTGTGTGTGTGTGTGAAATCACAGCGCCTCGAAAATTCTCTTTGCATTTAGTCTGAACACATTTAGCAATTTGTCAAGTACCAATCAAATGTCAAGTGCTGTGCCGAACAGCGTTTGTGTACCGAGTGGTTAAAATGTTCAGAGAAGCTGGCACAAAAAAAAAAACACACTCTGGGGTTTAACAGCTGTTTATCGTTTGAGAATTAAAAGCTGTTGTCATGTGATGTATCTTAGTCTTTAGTTAGGACTAAAACAGACACACACACACACACACACACACACACAGGGACTGAAAGAGTAGACGGCGTTCCTGAAGCTTTTAACACTATTTGTAAATATCTGGTGTTATTTATTCTCTGCATATAAGTCTTTATGTTCCTGTCAATGTTTTGCTGCTGCTACTGTTTTTATGCAACCATCACTATTTTCACCATTTGTATTTGCAATTTTTCAATATTTTATTTATATCTTTGTATCTTTTGTATCTATGTGACTGTAGAGAGAAGCCTCTTAAAATGTAGTTGTTTCTGAGCATTATGACAATAAAGAACTTTCTGATTCTCAGGTACATCCGAGCCTAACAGCTGACGGACTCCCTCTGCCAGGTATCCTTTAAATGATGGGATGTAGATGATTAAAATAACCATAGACCTGGTTCATGAACGTACGATGCCTTTGTTGACTTTCTCACCTTTGTCTCAAACGCCTTGAACCAATGAGCAAAGCGCTGCCTGTAGGTTTGCTAGGACATTTCTCCGGGAGCCGGTTACGTCCTGCGATTCAGACCAGAGCAAACAAACCCTGATCTAGAAAAACTCTTGAGATTAGTCGCTTTAAGCTTCATTCATTCAGAAAGTCTTGTGAGATCAAATTCTAGACTCTAGATACAACACAACAAGACCCACAGCAGAGTGATCAGAGATTTAAGTTTTTAAAAAACGAGCGCTGTGTATTTTCGTGTTTGGCCCGAGGGCTCGGGGAATCAAGATGTAACTCTGCACTCTGCAGCCTCTCAACCTTCAGCTGCACACATGTTGTGCTGTTGTGTGACGAGGTGTGTACACGGCTTTCACATCACTGAATGTCAATTTTCTCCCAGACACAGCTGGGACGTGTGGAGTCTCACACGGTTCGATGAGGACGGAGAACACTGATTATCCATTTAACAGTAAGGCGTATTGATTGTAATCCAATAACAGAATCATGGAAATACTTATTTTTAATTCAGCATTACAAAATGTAAAAAAGGGTGAAGGGGTCAGAATACATTGTGAGTATATGTTTTTAATTTAATGTTATATATGAAGTTTTAATAAAGGTTTGTGCATTTGTGAACTTCTATTACTTCATTGGACGGCAAAGTTGTACTGATTTTGACATCAGATTTTAAATGGTATCTACATTTACAGCCTGTGTTGTAAATAATATAAACATGTATTGTTTCTAATAAAATAACTCACTTAATTAGGGCTCGAGCACCGAATGGTGAGAGGCCCTATTGAATCTGTAAGGATTTTTATTATTATTATTGTTATTATTATTATTTTTATTTGTATTTGTATTTTATAATACACTTATACTTTTACTTTATTTTTCTGTTCACTTGTATTGTGGACTTTGTTTTTTCTATTTTTACTGTAATCTCCTCTGCGTACATCGTTCTGTAATCCAATAACAGAATCATGGAAATACTTATTTTTAGTTCAACATTACAAAATGTAAAAAAAAGGAAAGGAGTTAGAATACTTTGTGAAGACTTTGTGAGTATATGTTGTTAATTTAAAGTTATATATGAAGTTTTAATAAAGGTTTGTGCCTATGTGAACTTCTATTACTTCATTGGACGGCAAAGTTTAACTGATTTTGAGTTGATGACTTCCTGCTTAAGTTTGAAGGCGTTCACATTCAAATCCATAGGTGGCGCAATTTCTTTTCTGCTTGGGCTATTTGGGGTTGAATCAGTTAATTCAAGTCAATTCACTGTGGGGCGGACATTGATCATATATGTCTTATAAATTTCATATTTATTTTACAATACACTTATACTTTTTACTTATTTTTCTTTTCACTTGTATTGTGGACTGTGTTTTTCTATTTTTACTGTATTCTCCTCTGCGTACATCGCTCTGTCGTCCTGGAGGAAGCTGGCACCAGAGTTTCCTTCGGGATTAATAAAGTCTCATCTCCTCTTAACAACTCTACTGCA
This sequence comes from Limanda limanda, assembly GCF_963576545.1. Taxonomy (NCBI): domain Eukaryota; kingdom Metazoa; phylum Chordata; class Actinopteri; order Pleuronectiformes; family Pleuronectidae; genus Limanda; species Limanda limanda. The sequence continues at coordinate 24,148,592 of NC_083647.1, read as the reverse complement.
GCTGCGGCTCGTAACAGTGTGTGTGTACATTTTTGAGCACTTATTAATGTTTTACCACTTCCCACTGAGCGATGGCCTCCGTTCACAGCGATATTCATGAGGATAACACCCCCCCCTCCCCCCCAACCAGCCCTGGCATAATGATCACCAAACACATAAAGCACCTACGCTTCAGTTCAATGTATAAAACAATTGTGACTCCTTTTGCACCCGTGAATACGCGCTCGTTATCGGGAGGAGCTGATTTCTTTTCATCCCCGAGTGTTTCCACGTGGAATCCTCTTCATCTTCCTCAAGGTGGGTGTGTGTGGATGAATCACCGTCGCACATCTCAGATGGAATCCTGGTTAGAGACGCTAATCTGCCACGAGGAATATTCATGCGTCTGTAAGTGGTCGGAGGAGCGAAGCAGAGCTGCTGTTGTAGGTACAAATGAATAGTGAGGAAGCCATTGTTTCTTCTGCTGCTGCTGCTGCTGCTGGTGGGAGGGTGCTCATTAGGATTCAGCGAGTCGCCGGGTACAGATGCCTGAGCACGACGAGGAGACTCCTGACTGTCAAATTAACTCCTGCTAAATACGGTTTGGGTTGTTGCTTTGCAGGTGAACACGTATTTTTAAACAGACATGTGTTACTGTCGTTTTTTCCCGTTTAGATTCACGCAAACCAAGCAGAATGATTCCAGCTCTGGAACGACGGGACTCATTTTAAAAACCACTGTGTCGATTTGTTTGTTAATAAATTCAGCGAATTAAATCGTAGGAAATAATTGTCCACATCCAAACAGAAGAGAAATACACCGGCCGACCCGATGTGCAGTGAAGAAGCAGAAGAAAGACAGAGGAAGACGAGGAGCAGACAGAGCTGAAGATGAAGAGAAAGAGCGAAGCAGCTGAAGTTGCCCTCAGGCACCGAGCGTCTGAAAGTTCACCTGTCCCCCCCCCCCCCCCGTCCCCATCTGTCCCGGCCCCGGCCCCGGTCCTGTTGTGCCCCGGCCCTTCTGCCAGGCGTGTAGTGCACACCGGCAAGTGGAGCCTAACAAACCTTTTCCATTACAGTAATGACCTTCGTGACTGAGCACCCCGGGAGCGGCCGCCAGTGCAGAGCTGCCTCCACAGCACGGCCATTAACTCTCTTCCCACGGGTCCTCAAAGATCAGATGGGCGAGGGAAGAGGCCGCGGAGCACAGCGCCGGCACCGGGGCGAAGGATCCAATTCAGAGAGTTTCCATTCAAACAACAGGATGCGCTCCGATGGCCAACGCCACGCCACTCCACCGCCTCCCAGTCTGCAGGGGCTGGTATTTTACACTGGTGATGTAGTGGAGCTGCGGTTTCAACGGGACTCCCGCTTCAACCAATCACGTGTCCATCTCAGCAGCCAATCATGACTCTGCACCCAAATGACTTAAAATCAAAACCAAAATTACCAGAAAAAATGCTGGACAAACATCAGTGGGATGAGAACTACATCATTTATTTTACGTGTATTTAAATTGTCTCTTTTAGACGCAGATTGTTTCGACCGACACTGCAGCCATCCACCAGGGGGCGATCTGACTTCACCTTTGGGAGCCGGCATATCATCCAACTATGTTTACAGGTTATTTGAGGTTGCACCATTTATATATGAACGTAAATTATCCATACATTTCTTTTTGTTATTTGCTTTGCAGCCTAAACAAAGTTCTGCTCTTGGATTCTAACTTTATTGGCCACAATCACCCGGCTGATGCACAGGAAATGGGTGTTGATCTAAGGTTAGAGGTCACCCCCCCACCCCCAACTGTGGATTCGTTTGTTGGTTGGTTTATTTGTAAGTGTCAGGGAAGAACCCATCAAATTTCCTTTCACTGTCTTGAATGTTTTTGATATTTTCCACGGTTCCACAGACTCCAGGGGGATAATTCCTGGATCAGGCCCATTCAGGAGACTGATTTCTCTCAGTGTGTGAAGTGAGGTGCAGCGTGATGGAATCTTAAGGGCGCCTGTCGGGCCTTGAGCTCTTCTCGGTTCCTTCTTCGCATTCTTAATGTTCTGTGCAGGTGGGCTGCTGTTCCACATTCTGTGCAGCTCTTTTGTTTCATCAGGGCCAAAAAGAAAAAAGGTCAAACTTCCAGTTCCATCGGAGCGTGAGTTATGAAACGTTCTGTTTATCTGATGAAAGAGCAGCGAGTTGGGTAACCAAATGTAACTCTCCACTAAAGATAGTAATTATTTGATGAGTTCTGTTATGTAACAGCCTCTGTCCCACTTTACAAATCACTGTAGTCGTTGTGTTGCCGAGGAGATTTCTGCACTTTGCCTGTTCAGACTGAATCAAGCACAACTTCATGGATCTGAGACCAAATGTCAGTGCACCCCCCACACGACTTCACTGTTATCGTCTGGTTGCAGATAAAAAAAATGCATGGAGACTGAGAAACTAGCTGCTCGGAGATAAACCATCTACAGCCAGTTGCTTACGAAATGGACAAGATTCTCATTATATGGAATAAAAAAAGTTATTTTAAAACAAAATGCATTTCCAGACTCCACTAATGATGATGTTTTGAATTCGCTGATACTTTTCTGTGTCCACAGGTAGAGGAATTTTAAGCAGGTGGCACGAAAATCTGAAGAATCTGAAGAATCTATTTCAAAGTCCACTGTGAGGACACAATAAGAGACGGGTTGGACGATATGCTGATGCTTTACAATTGAGAGCTACATGATTAATATCGCTGGTTCTATTGCATTAGACTATTAAAGGCGGTGCTGCAATTCATAATGCACCAATACATGTGAATATGATTTGAGGCAGAATATTTTCATAAAGCTTCATCTGTGCAAACCTCCTCCGTCTCCAGCGCCCGTCATCGTGAGCCTTCAGCCGCTGGGTCGGGAATCAAACCTCCGAGACGCTCCCGTCCCAGTGGAGCTCCGAAACCAACTCACCCGCATGGAGAAGCTCTCTGAGATGTTTTCTCATGTACCACTTCTCTCTCCTCCGTCCTCTCCCCCCTTGATCTCCCTCCCTCCCTCCCTCCGGCTCTCTAACTCTCCACCACACTCGCCCTCTCTCGCCCTCCTTCTTCCTTCCTGCCTCCCTCTCATTCCTCCAACTCTCCAGAACACTCACACTGCTCCACACTCAGCGTCTCGCACATTCCGCGGGGAGCTGTTCAACTGGTACATTATGTCTCTCGAGTGTTTTCCTCAGACTAATGGAAGACACTCAGAATACCTCGGCGTTCCTTCATTCCACTGGTGAAAGAAAGTCCACACATTTCCTCCGTGAGGGAAAGTTTCAGCCGACGAGCTGCAGCGGTGAAGAGGTTTTCACGAGTGTGAGCACTTGGAGTTTGATCTCTCTCAGATGTTTTGCTGTTTGTCTTCAAGAAGAAAAATTTGAAAGCATCAACGTGAAAGAATCATCGATGCAGCGATTTGTTTTATAACTCGGTGATAAAACAAATCTAAAAAGAAAAATAAGAAGGAATTTCCTAAACTGCAAAAACATGATTTAGTGAAAAAGAAGAGGAGCTGAGCTAGAAAAAACAAATGTGCGGACAAACAGAAATAAAGCACAAGCTGCAATACATTGTATTTAGGGAAAGCATGGTTATTTTAAATACTCAGCTGCTTCACTCTTCCTCTTAAACTTCTCTTGTTTCTTAATTTCTCCTTCTGTCTTTTGTACCTTTATTGTTTGTGAAATGAGCATTTTCTTTCGTTTTCTTCCTTCAGGCTCCATCTAATGCGTTTTGGTTTGAAAGTGGCGTTTTCAAACTGAAACCATCTCTGTCCACACGAGGGATTTCAGCTCTGCATCAGTTTTAATCCCCGTCCACACCAACACGACTTAAAACGTGACAAGTCAAGTGCGTGCCAGTGTTAGTGGCAGAATTGTTGCTCGTATAACAGCTCGTCTCCTTCACATTTAAACAGTTGTAACGTTGTGAAATGCAGAGTTTTACTGCACACCAGCTGTCAGCGACACTTGGGACTGATTATCCATGTTGGTTCTACACTGGGAGCCGAGGCTGAGGCCGACTCTTCCATGAGAGTCGAAACATCTCACTTTCTGCTCTTCTCCACTAAAAATGCAGCCTTTACACCTCTCTGTTTTGGATCCTAAGATTAAGATTAAGATAAAGATACATTTATTTGTCCCAAACACATGCACAGACATGCACAAGCACACTCATGCAATTGTAGGGAAATTGAACCTCTGCTTTTAACCCATCTGGTGCAGGATACACAGAGCAGTGAGCAGCCATGTACGGCGCCCGGGGAGCAGATGTTGGGGGAGTAAGGTGCCTTGCTCAGGGGCACTAGACAGGGTAGGAAGAATCCTCTTGGATTTTTGGACAGATCAATCCAGGTTCGTCTTTTTGTTGTTTCTCCGTGGAGTCGAACCAGAGACGAACCAGAGACCTTTTCTGCTTAACGCTGGAGTAGTGTGGACACCGGGTGTATCCTGATGCTATGATGGATACAGCTTCATCCTCTCTCCTCTGTCCCTTATTATCTGAAAGTTCATCATGTCAAGTCAAAGATCTGCGGGATAATCTCCAGAGAACTTTAACTCTCATCTCTTTCTCTATCAGGATATTTGCTCCCTGAACCAAATCCAAAATGCGTATTCCTTCCACGTCTGCACCAAGTGAGTGTGTGTGTGTGTGTGTGTGTGTGTGTGTGTGTGTGTGTGTGTGTGTGAAATCACAGCGCCTCGAAAATTCTCTTTGCATTTACTCTGAACACATTTAGCAATTTGTCAAGTACCAATCAAATGTCAAGTGCTGTGCCGAACAGCGTTTGTGTACCGAGTGGTTAAAACGTTCAGAGAAGCTGGCACAAAAAAACACACACTGGGGTTTAACAGCTGTTTATCGTTTGAGAATTAAAAGCTGTTGTCATGTGATGTATCTTAGTCTTTAGTTAGGACTAAAACAGACAAACACACACACACTCACACACACACACACACACACACACACTCACACACAGGGACTGAAAGAGTAGACGGCGTTCCTGAAGCTTTTAACACTATTTGTAAATATCTGGTGTTATTTATTCTCTGCAAGTATTTATGTTCCTGTCAATGTTTTGCTGCTGCTGCTGTTTTTGTGCAACCATTACTATTTTCACCATTTGTATTTGCATTCTTCCATATTATATTCATATCTTTGTACTTCTATCTATGTGAGTGTAGAGAGAAGCCCCTTAAAATGTAGTTGTTTCTGAGCATTATGACAATAAAGAACTTTCTGATTCTCAGGTACTTCTGCTGTACTTCCGAGCCTAACAGCTGACCGACTCCCTCGGCCAGGTATCCTTTATATTATGGGATGTAGATGATTAAAATAACCATAGACCTGGTTCATGAACGTACGATGCCTTTGTTTACTTTCTCACCTTTGTCTCCAACGCCTTGAACCAATGAGCAAAGCGCTGCCTGTAGGTTTGCTCGGACATTTCTCCGGGAGCCGGTTACGTCCTGCGATTCAGACCAGAGCAAACAAACCCTGATCTAGAAAAACTCTTGAGATTAGTCGCTTTAAGCTTCATTCATTCAGAAAGTCTTGTGAGAACAAATTACCAACTCAACACGACCCAGAGCAGAGTGATCAGAGATTTAAGTTGTTAAAAAAACGAGCGCTGTGTATTTTCGTGTTTGGCCCGAGGGCTCGGGGAATCAAGATGTAACTCTGCACTCTGCAGCCTCTCAACCTTCAGCTGCACACATGTTGTGCTGTTGTGTGACGAGGTGTGTACACGGCTTTCACATCACTGAATGTCAATTTCTCCCAGACACAGCTGGGACGTGTGGAGTCTCACACGGTTCGATGAGGACGGAGAACACTGCTCTCCCCTGCTGCTGTAACTTCTCATACTTATAACATCGTTAACAAAAAACAGAAGCAGAGCGACTGTATATAGGCCACCGTCTCACTACTGCTCCGTCGGGATCAATAAAGTAAATGTACACATTAATCAGTTATTTATACGCCTGCAGATATTCAGAAACATGTCAAGGCCACGATTTCCCTCTTTCTTCTTAACGTTAAACAAACTGCAAACAACTGTACAATGAGTTTAAAAGCTAAACACTGTTGGAGGTTTTAACCCTTTTCACTCATCTCTCCCTTGAAGCATGTTCCAGCCGACCCGTGCAGTCATTTGAATTCACAAAACGCTTTGCTATTTCTCTGAAATTCTTTTTTGATCATCTTAAAGGAGAAAGATCAAACGATGGTTGGGGTGGACGTCACGGAACAAAAGTCTGGTTTCAACATTTTCCCAAAAGGACACATCAGGGTTTTTCTCCTGCATCGGGAATCGTGCGTCATGAACTCACATACATCTACAGAGCAGCAGAAGGAAACGAGAGGAGCACAAGAGATATTCCAAATATACTAATATTACAATATTTAAAAAAGATAACGACTTGGTTTTGGTCTTCAGGGGGAAATGTGCAGCTGCCGCGGCTGAACCTGGACAGCAGGGCCCTTCAAGGCTGCTTCAAAATAATATATGAATGCCACAAGCTAAAGTGGCCCCAGCACAGCAGCTATTAGCCCATTATTTGCTTATGCGAGCTAACAGGCTGTGCACGATCCTTTGAATGTAATTTCTGCAGCCATTTAATTACGCGATTATAAATTGAACACCCCCACATAATTACCACTCAGGTGGGCCAACCTAATTACTTTTCTGCCCCGAGATAAGTGCGAGCGTCAAAGACACCAGCGGCCCACGTCACTGGTGGAGCGCTGGAGGCCGGCGGGCGGCTACTGGAAGAGCAGAGGAGATTTCTGCTTATTCAATGTGCTCTAATGGGCTTTAATGTCCTTTTTCTTCAATTGGATAAATTGTCAGAGCAAAAAACTGCCTGCTCGAGCTATATTGAAGTCACGTGACTGTTGTGTGACTGGTGTGTGACTGGTGTGTGACTGGTGTGTGACTGGTGTGTGACTGGTGTGTGACTGGTGTGCCTCGGTGCGTCACTTTCAAGACGGCATCTGACTCCGAGACCATTTCTACAGGGGAAACGGAGGCTGTTCAACAGGATGAGAGTGATGCAGTGGTTGAGGCTTTTCTGACAAGTGAATTACGGATGTCAAAATGTTGCTTGAGACAGAAAATCTGTAATTGCACTCGGAATTAACAGGAGGTGAGTTTAATTCTGACAGTGTCGTGGATCATGATCTGAGAAACCATTTTACTGTGATTATTGAATTGTTTTCTAGATTTGATTTGCTCACATCTCACTGTCCCTCCAGAGCTGAAGAGACAGAAAGGCCCGTTCCTTTGTGTTTGTTGGACGTCGGAGACATTTGGGTCTGACTTCAAAAGACGAAATACGAGACAAGAGTTCAGAATTTCAGCTTTTTTTATTTCCTGGTATTTACATCATCTCACATCTTCATCTTTTGATCGTAAAGCCTAATGTCTTCAGAGCACAACTCAACAGAGGGACTGGCCTTTCTGTTCCACGACTTCTGGAGGGGACGGGAGTTTGTGGATGTGATTGTTTTTGTCAGTTAACTCTTGTGTGTGAGATTTTGTATTTGTTTTGAAAACCAGCACATGAAAGCATAAAAAGCGGCGTTTAGCTTCAAGTAAGGTTGCAATTTCAACTGTGACAAATTCAAGTTTCAAGAGTTTATTGTCAAAATTATGCTTTGCCAATAACATCATGACCGTGTGTCAGTTCGTTTCTCTGTCACTGAAATGATCTGACAACAGCGACTGAGAAAATACATCACTCTCTTTTTGAGAATGTATTTTCTTTTCAGGACACCTTGTGCAAAGAGGCAGGAATTCATAACGTGTCTTTCATGATATATTTTAGACTGAAATACTCAATTTTCCTTTTCATCAATTCTAACCATCGAGAGCCAGGTCGTAAGAGTTGGACCGAGCTTGAGTCTGAGAACACGTCACTGCAGAGACTGGTAAGGACGAGGAATTCTGCAGGAAACTATTGGAAACTGGTTTGTTGAAGCAAAGAAACACAAAGTTGCCAACATGGTTCTGCTTGTGTCTCCTCTTCTTCACCTTTATTTCCGACAGTGTGGTTTGTATTTTTCTGAGCGGTGACACCTGTTGTCCAGGAGGAGAGAAGCATCGTGCTGACGTCACAGTTTGAGTAACGAGCTCAAGAACCTGCAGCTGAACGCACAGGGAGGCTTCTACACAAATAACCCACTTTCCTATTTAATAAGTATTGTATTGTTAATTAATATTGAATCAATAACCTATTTTATGCTGCTTTTATGAAATTTGGTTTGTGCTGCAGTTTTAATGCTCCCATCATAATGTGTTTCACAAATGACTAATGATTCTGACCCTCTGGCCTGCACCAGTGTACAAAGGGTAAAAGCAGATTACTGCAGGTTATGTATATGCCTTAGTGCTGTGTGAGAGTACACAACACTGTACACGCACAATAGTACATGTGGTGCTTGTGCTCCTTCAAAACATGAATACACACAAAGAAGCCAAGGACGAGCAGAAAATGAGGCCAGTGCACGTTACTGCTAATGAAATACTAAACACAATCACACACACACAGGGATGGAAGGGAATGGCAAAAGTTAGTGAGCGGAATCCGAATAAACTGAATTAATGAATATTATATAACAATGTATGATAAGTGCCAGTGCGTGGGTTAAACATTTAAACAATGAAATAAGTGAATTGAGGAGATGGAACCACATATTTCAGCAAAAAGAAAAAGACAACCAACAGAAATAAAGGATTTCGTTTTTGTGCACCATAGCTGGGGCCACTTCCACAAACATCTCACTCAAACAACAGACAAGTAATGAAAGATAAATATATATATATATGTACAGGATTGAAAAGCAGCTGAGTCGACACTTTGTCAGATGCACACTTGCCTCCTTTAGTTTAGTTTACTTTACTGCTCTGTACAAACCTCGAAATATAAAGTTGTGCGAAGCGAAAAGTTTGTGAACATGCTAATTGTCGCACAGAAAAACCCGGGGTCAGCAGAAGAGTAGTGCTCGGCCTGTGGCTGCATAATGAAGCTGACATTTGCTCTGTGCTCTGGCAGGGAAGGGGGGGGGGGGGTGGAGCGAGGCGTGTCACAAGACGCCCAGCAGCAGAATTTTTTGTTGATCCAGACACAGGCCACTGAATGTCACCGTGACAATACACAGTTCTGGCAGTAGCAGACACACACACACACACACACACTCAGTATGTGTGCGTACAAACCATGGACGACATGACCGATTCTCAAAAGTGAAACCAAATCATCCGGAACGCCCCCTGGTGGCTCGCTGCATACATCACAAACACACCTGCATCTCCATGTTAGCAGATGGGACATGAATGTTAAAGGCACTGAACTGATTCAATGTTTATTTGTTTTTTATTATTATAATAAGTAGAAGTACACATCAGATACATTTTCCCTAAAGTTCTTATCTAGTTCTTATCCCACTGATCTATGTTCAAGTTGATTCTTCCCTGGTAGGTTTGGTTTGAATTACTTGACGCTATAAAAACAACATGAAACAATAGGAGCGACAGCTGTGTGTCTCTGACTCTCATCACCTGAAGACACTTTCACATAGTGGCTGATGAAATCTGCAAACTGGACAAACTTTTCAAGTTCATCGAAATATTGTGAAACCTCAACCAGCTGAACCCCCTCACAGGTTCCTGCTGCGCTCTCAGGGCGGACGATTGCACCATCACCAGATACAGAGGCCAGGTGAATATGTGATGAGGCTCCTGCTCCTCTTCCTCCTCCTCTTCGTCCTCCTCCTCTACGCCTCTCAGCCCTCTCCTCCTCCTCGTCAGCCTCGGGCGTTCCTCCTTCACGACCCTGCACAGACACCTCAGCAGCCGTGTGCCATTAGGGAAGAGACCGCAGGAGCAAGAACTCATAAATATTGACTCAGTTGCAACAGATCACGCAGGAAGTGTTGGAAATAGCAGGTACTGCATTAGAGCAGCAGCAGCAAACACCCCCCCCCCCCCCCCCCCCACAGTCAGTAGTGACGAGCCGCTGCGGCTGAGCTAAGTCACTCTTGTTGCTCTTGCCTCTTTCGGCAAGAGCAACTGTCAGGAGTGACAGGTAGAGGTTCTATAAATTAACAGGAAGCACACTGTGGCTCACACGGGTTAGTAATAGTAGTAGTAGTAATTATGTGGGTAATTGATACATTAAACATGATACCGTTAAATGGTGTGCCTTCCAGCATTCAATAAATGTTGTTATCATAAAAAAAATATTGAATATTAATAAAAAAATTATAATGTTAAATTATAACTTTTATTGATTAAAGTTACCTCGGGGCTCCACCCTCAAAGGAAGTGAAAGATAGCCAATTTATTGATTAAGTCATGATTTGACAATTCATGAGAAACGACACTCAGCCTTCTGCTAGTAAATGATTGTGAAATTAGGGCCGTGCAGTCAGGTTAAAAAGTTTATAAAGGTTATAAAGGTTCTTTATATGCAGTATTCCACTGCATATACACAAACTGTGACAGAAGCTGATAGACTTAGAGGTGAAGACATGGCACAAACGGTGAGTCTCCTGCTGCTCATTTGTTACAGTAGATTTAGTTTTTGTTCCTTTACAGTGAAAAGTGTTTTAGTCTGGAGAAATACAACATTATCATTTGAATGCAACTTTAAAATATAATTCTATTGAAGAGTTTATAACAGAAACCAGAATAAATGGGATGAAGTGTGTGATCACAGCAGCGTTTCAACAATAAACAGATTTATTTAGATAAAGGTGAAAAAAATACAGAGTTCTGGTCCATAAGGGGTCGCCTGAACAGAAAGTTTTATAAACTTTAACCAAATGTAACTGAACAGAATCAAACCTGAACAAAGACAAAAACAGATCAAACAAAGGGGAAGAAATATATAATGACTGATCAGAGTATTTAAGGAATAAAAGGAGCAAACAAAGACAAATAGACAGAGAGAGAGAAAGTGAAAGAGAGAGAAATGTAATATAAATTAGGTAAAAAGGTAGACGTAATAAATACATAAATGTTAACTATTAACTAAAGTGAGTTATTGACAGTTAAAGTCCTTGTGTGACACAAAGTGAAGCAACAAGTAAAATACATTAACATGAAGATCGATCTTTGTAATGGAAATAAATCAAAATACTGGAGGTAAAAATATCAATTTTCAGACATGTTTGAAATGATCTGAGCAATAACCACAACAGGTTAGTTTCTAAAGACGCTTTCACACCTTCCTTGTTTGTTCACGACCCTTTGACTTTTCAGTTTTGTCTGAATTTAAATATCAGATGTGAAAGGTTCCTCCGACCAAAAGAGGCGTTCAGGGTCAAACTGAACCGTGGTTTGGTTCGTTTGCAGAGTGAAAACTAGAACTGCAGAGTTTGGACTTTCTGATTTAATGCTGCCTCAACTTCTTCATAACTTCATCAGAACCCTCAAAGCAAGTGAAAGATAGCCAATTTATTGATTAAGTCATATAAAAGTAGTAACTACAAATTTGGAACTCGGATTAACAATTACATTAATAACTATAACCAAAATCACCATGTAGATAGTCATCTTAGTTGAAGGATATAGAGTTCTTGACAGTGTAGAGGTTGACAAAACTGCCACACTTACTTCGTACAGATGTTTTCTCACAGCTTCATAAATGTTGAAACCTGAACGCACTTGCTGTACAATTCATGAGAAACGACACTCAGCCTTCTGCTAGTAAATGATTGTGAAATTAGGGCCGTGCAGTCAGGTTAAAAAGTTTATAAAGGTTATAAAGGTTCTTTATATGCAGTATTCCACTGCATATACACAAACTGTGACAGAAGCTGATAGACTTAGAGGTGAAGACATGGCACAAACGGTGAGTCTCCTGCTGCTCATTAGTTACTGTAGATTTAGTTTTTGTTCCTTTACACTGAAAAGTGTTTTAGACTGGAGAAATACAACATTATCGTTTGAATGCAACTTTAAAATATAATTCTATTGAAGAGTTTATAACAGAAACCAGAATAAATGGGATGAAGTGTGTGATCACAGCAGCGTTTCAACAATAAACAGATTTATTTAGATAAAGGTGAAAAAAATACAGAGTTCTGGTCCATAAGGGGTCGACTGAACAGAAAGTTTTATAAACTTTAACCAAATGTAACTGAACAGAATCAAACCTGAACAAAGACAAAAACAGATCTAACAAAGGAGAAAATATATAATGACTGATCAGAGTACTTAAGGAATAAAAGGAGCAAACAAAGACAAAGAGACAGAGAGAGAGAAAGTGAAAGAGAGAAATGTAATATAAATGAGGTAAAAAGGTAAACGTAATAAATACATAAATGTTAACTATTAACTAAAGTGAGTTATTGACAGTTAAAGTCTTTGTGTGACACAAAGTGATGCAACAAGTAAAATACATAAACATGAAGATCGGTCTTTGTAATGGAAATAAATCAAAATACTGGAGGTAAAAATATCAATTTTCAGACATGTTTGAAATTATCTGAGCAATAACCACAACAGGTTAGTTTCTAAAGACGCTTTCACACCTTCCTTGTTTGTTCACGACCCTTTGACTTTTCAGTTTTGTCCGAATTTAAATATCAAGTGTGAAAGGTTCCTCCAACCAAAAGAGGCGTTCAGGGTCAAACTGAACCGTGGTTTGGTTTGTTTGCAAAGTGAAAACTAGAACTGCAGAGTTTGGACTTTCTGATTTAATGCTGCCTCAACTTCTTCATAACTTCAACAGAACCCTCAAAGCAAGTGAAAGATAGCCAATTTATTGATTAAGTCATATAAAAGTAGTAACTACAAATTTGGAACTCTGATTAACAATTAAATTAATAACTATAACCAAAATCACCATGTAGATAGTCATCTTAGTTGAAGGATATAGAGTTCTTGACAGTGTAGAGGTTGACAAAACGTAAGTTATGACCATAACTATGGATCTATGAGACCGACCGATGACCGTCACCACGGTCTTAACACGAATGATGTCCTCATCTCCCTATCCTCGAGACCAAATATCAACAATGTCACGTGAGTGACCTTAAGGGGGCTGGGCTCACCGCCCATAAAGCTCCCCGGTGAGCGCGGCCGCCTCCTCCTTGTCTGAACGCCTCAGCCCGTTCTGAGTGACAAAAGAGGGTGACGGTCATCGGTCGGTCTCATAGATCCATAGTTATGGTCATAACTTACGATCTATTTCGACCTCCCTCAGACCGTCACCACGGTCTTAACACGGATGACTAGTATCATCAGGGTCGCGAAGAACGGAAGACTCTACCGCCTCACATCCTCGCCCAGCAGCTGAGAGCAGCACTGCGGAAGCCATTGGTGTGGGGGAAGCCACATTGACCCTGTAGAATCTAGAGAATGTGCAGGGAGCACTCCATGTTGCTGCTGCACATATTTCTGAAAGAGGGACCCCCTTTAAAGCAGCCCAGGAAGTGGCCATACCCCTGGTGGAATGAGCTACCAAGGAATCTGGGACTGGTATGTTCTGTCCAGAATAGGCCTCAGCGATAGTATTAACGATCCAATGGGACAAACACTGTTTAGACACAGGGTGGCCGACTTTCTTACCCCCAAAACAGACAAATAACTGAGAGTATGAGCCCCTCAGAGACTTTGTGCGTGCAATATAAGCCTTCAGTGCCCTTACTGGGCACAACATAGGCAGGCCGGCTTCCTCCTGTAGTAGAGCCGGATCAGGTTGAAAAGTGCTGATCTCGATCGCCTGATTTACCGTCTGATGGTTTATGACCTTAGGCAAAAACGAGGGGTTTGGCCACAGAGACACACCTGAGTCACCTGCCCTCCATCTTAGACAATCGTCACTTATTGACAGAGCATGCAATTCACTCACCCTTTTGGCAGAGCATATAGCCAGGAGGAAAACTGTTTTGTAAGATAGAGACTTAAGGCTGGATTGCCCTATGGGTTCAAAGGGAGACTGCATCAGGGACCGTAATACCAAGGGGAGTTGCCACGATGGAGCCCTGGGAGCCCTGCTTGGTCGCAGGCGGTGTGCTCCTTTAATGAACTGAGACACTAGAGGGTGTCTACCAACTGTAACATCTCCCACTGTCTCATGGAAGAAAGAGATTGCGGCAGTGTATACCTTAATGGTGCTAGGTGCCCTGTTAGAGTCCAAAAGTGACTGAAGGAAACGGAGAATCAGCTCAATAGGACAAGTGGCTGGATTTTCCTGTCTGTTGCGACACCATGTAGAAAACACGCTCCATTTATGGCCATAGTTAGCCCGAGTGGAGGGAGCCCGGGCATTGTCTATGGTCCTCAGGACAGCCTCATCTAACCTTTGAGAGAGGTACTGAGAAGGGGCCAAGCCCAAAGCTGCAGGATGTCTGATCTGGGGTGCCATATCTGAGCTTCTGCCTGTGAGAGGAGGTCTGCCCTGACTGGCAGGGCCCATGGTTGACCGTGAACCAGGCGAAGGAGCGTTGGGAACCAATGCCTCCCTGGCCACCTGGGGGCTATTAACAGCACCTCGTAGTGGCCCGAGGCAACCCGGTTGAGTACCTGGGGAATCAGAGGGAATGGAGGAAAAGCGTACAACAACCCTTCCGGCCATTCTTGAGATAGTGCATCTAGGCCTAGGGGACCTCCCTGGTTTTCCAGAGAGAACCACATCCTGCAGTGGGTTGTCTCTGCTGATGCGAATAGATCGGCCTGAGCCGTGCCAAACCGACTCCATAGGAGGGATACAACCTCTGGATGAAGTCTCCATTCTCCTGGGAGAGGACCAGTCCTGGACAAGAGGTCTGCTGCTCGATTTACAATCCCTGGGATAAAGATTGCTTTGAGTGAAGCCAGATGCTGAAAAGCCCAAAACAGAAGTTTCTGTGCCACCTGGAGGCAACGCAGGGACCTTGTGCCTCCCTGGTGATTTATATGATACACAGTTGAAGTGCTGTCTGTCCTTATCAAGACATGCCTGCCCTGGATGGAGGAAAGGAGAGCCTTCAGAGCAAGGTGAACCGCTCTCAACTCCAGAACATTGATGTGTTCGCCACCCCAAGGGGGTATCCACGGGCCACGCACCATTCTGCCTTCCCAGACTGCTCCCCAACCTGTGAGGGAAGCATCTGTCGTCACCACTGTCCTCCTCGAGGGAATGTTCCCAAGGGGGACTCCTTGGAGCAAGAGCACCCGGTCTGCCCATGGGCGTAAGGCTTGGAGACATGTGCGTGTCACACGAAGTTTCACGTGTCTGTCCAGCTTCGGGTTGAGCTTGAAGGCATTCAGCCACCTCTGAATTGGCCTGGCCCTGAGGAGGCCCAGAGGAACAACAGCTGCTGCGGCTGAAATCATCCCCAGCATCCTCTGAAAGCTGATAAATTGTAGCTGCCTGCCGAGACGGAATCGTTTCCGGAAGACTAGAATCTTCCCCACCCTCTGAGATGTGAGGGATGCAGACATTGTAAGGGAATTCAAGCAAAGTCCCAGAAAAATCACCTGCTGCCTTGGCTCGAGGTTGCTTTTCGTCACATTTACCTTGAAACCCAAGGACCATACATGCGACAACACCCTCTGGGTATCCTCTACAACTTGGCCAAGAGATGGAGCACAAATCAGCCAGTCGTCCAGGTAGGGAAGGATTTTTACTCCTGACAACTGGAGAGGAGACAAGGCCGCCCCAACCACTCTGGTGAACACCCTTGGTGAGAGGGAAAGGCCAAATGGCAGGACCTTGAACTGATAGGCTTGCCCCTGGAATGCAAACTGAAGAAAAGGTCTGTGGTTTGGACAGATGGGCACATGGAAGTACGCGTCTTCCAGGTCTATCGAGGTGAACCACTCTCCTCTTTCGATAGATTCTAAGATCTGACCCGTGGTCAGCATCTTGAAAGGAAGTACCTTTATGAAGGCGTTTAATCGCCTTAGGTCCAAGATGGGACGTATTCCGCCATCTTTTTTCGGCACGAGGAAATACGTGGAGTAGAAGCCAGTGAGCTGTTCGTCTGGATCTACTTTCATAATTGCATCCTTCTGCAGAAGGGTTAAAATTTCCTGTGCCAGGATTTGAGCCTGGACTGGGTCCGTGACAATCGTCATGCGGATCCTGGAGTAAGGGGGGGGCCGCCGCCGAAACTGAATTCTGTACCCCTTTGATACTGTAGCAAGCACCCATGGGTCTGACACAGTTTCTTCCCAGCTGTCCAGGCATAGCCGAGAATGAAGTTCGGCGGGTGTCCCCCCACCCCTAGGCTGTACCGCCCCGAGGTCCTTGACCTCTGGGGGGGCGCCTCCTCTGGGGAGCACCTCTAGTCGAAAAACGGGGATAGAACCCACGTCGACTTTGTGAAGGCTGTTTGGAGTCACCAGAGGCTGTGAATCCTGTAGCCTGTCGCCTGTCATTCACCCATGGCTCCTTACGGGCCCAGGATGATGATCGGTGGGGAGGCTGGGAGCCCCTGGGTTTATACCTGGTAGACGCAGCCCCTCTGAAAGTGCGCTGTACTGACTCTCTGGTACGCCGAGACTGTTCAGCCTTATCTAACACACCCTGGGAGTCAGGATGAAAAACATGTGCCGGCACGACTGGCATATTGGTCAGTTCTTTCCTGATATTCTCGGGAAGAGTTGTCTGTGCCAACCAGATCTGCCTCCGAGCTACCATGGCAGATGACATAGCTGCACCAATGTCCCTTGTTAACTGGGAATGAGTGACCAGGGCAGAGTCTATCAGGCTCATGGTGTCCTGGTCCTCTGGGTTGGCTGTTCTCCTAAGAGCTGCCAATAAAATGGCGAGTGCATTGCCCGAGCGGGCTGCTCGTGTGGCTGCATTATAAGTCCGAGACACCAGTCGGTCTGACTTATCACACTCTTTCAGGGGACAGCGTGGATTGGTGGTTACCCGCTCTGGACCCAGAGATGTTAAGGCTGCCATCTCCCGCTCAACTGGAGGCATATCCCCCATACCTGTTTCAGGAGCATACTGATTCTTAGTCAGTCTCCGGCAACCTGCATTGAACTGAGGTGCCCCACTTGGGATGTTCCATGCTTTCCTGAGCATGTGCAAATAGTCACCAGCCACAGGTACAGTAACTGATTGCTGGGTCTGAGTGATGCCGGCCCAAATCCCATCCATTGGAGCAGGAGCCTCAGTTGGAACATTGAGCCCCACAATTTTTGCCGCACTTGAAACCCTTGAGATGACGTCCATGGGTGAAGGCTCACTTTCACCCATGTTGCTGAGGTTGGACGCCCCCTCACATTGTGTGGATTTAGGCTGTTTTAGCCCAGCAGCACCCTCAGACTGCCCATCACTTTCAAAAAGGGAATTTTGAGCATAGAGAGAGAGAATGTCAGGGTGAACCACATTCTCCTCCTGATAGGAGGGTAACCTGTCCGGGGAGGAGTGCCCATGCCTCGATGCCCTAGCTGTTGTGGCCGGGTACTGGGCCTCAACTCTACCCAACCTGTCTGACAGACTACGTATGGCCGCTAGGATTTGCAGCTGAGTGTCATCATACTGACCAGCTGGGTTCTGTGAAGGTTTTGGAGCCTGTGTCTCGCTTGAGTCCCGCCTGCGAACAGGGGTGTGCTCATGCCCACGTTTTCGGGGGGCTTTCCTTGAGGTGTGTCCCCTTTCATTTAGTTTGGCTGGTAGAGGCTGCACGGCCCCAGCACGAACAGACTGCTCCACCCATCTGGCTCTTTTAACACGCTCCTCCACAGGCAGTTCCACTGCTGCCACACAGGGGTTCTCAATATCATCCATCAAATGTGCCATGCCCAAACAAGTCGGGCATTCACGGTGGCCATCTCGGGGATCCATGATACCCCGGCAATAATGGCACAAATGTGAGGACATTTCTGTGTTACTTTTGTGATTTAAGAATAAATATATAAACAATAGCGCCCAGCAGCTACGGATAGCTGGTAAAGGGGATCTTATAAACAGGCTAATCACAGCTGGCCAATATCACATAAAACGAAGGAAGGGGTGAAATAACTAATTCACCTGAAAATGCCCACTGTATGCCTGCAATGGCAGAAAACAAGGGGGGTGGGGGGGTGGAGAGAGAACAACATCCCAGCCACTGCGAACAGGGCTTTAAGGGAAACAAAATAGCACCTACAAAGGGTGATAACCAATAACCAACTGTATTTTATACAGGGAACACAGGCAAACAATCCCACCTGCTGCGCACAGAGGTGAAAAGGGGAAACTACCTGGCCTCAAACACGGTTTATTTATTCATTTTCGAAAGGCAAATAAACGTGAAAAGGTTGGCTTTAACTCACCTCCACTCACTGTGCGCGAACGCACGAGGGGGAGTTGGAGAAAACCCCACTCCCTGCGGACAGCGAGTTACCGGGTGAGGAGGGGGGGGGGCACCCCCGATCCAAATCAGTTTTAAGGGATAGATTATTTATTGATTAAGCTTCACAACTTTTCTACTCACTCCTGTAAGAGAACAAACTCTGTATGGACACAAACAGCACGAGATAAACAACACTTACCCAAAGCTGTGAACATGAGTAGTTAGTGCCAGGTGCAGCTAATTAAGCTGCCTGAAACAAAGAGCAGAGCTTAACACATGCAGTGTAGCCCTCTGCCTCACTTTTAGAGAAGGGGAAAACCACAAACAATCCTCAGGGACACAAGGCGCCTGCACAAAAGTGTCGGATTGATAAAAGTGGTGTCCCAAAATATCTTACTTACCTGTCGGTCTCGGATGAGGCGAGTGAAGAAAAGAGGAGGCGGCCGCGCTCACCGGGGAGCTTTATGGGCGGTGAGCCCAGCCCCCTTAAGGTCACTCATGTGACATTGTTGATATTTGGTCTCGAGGATAGGGAGATGAGGACATCATTCGTGTTAAGACCGTGGTGACGGTCTGAGGGAGGTCGAAATAGATCTGCCACACTTACTTTGTACAGATGTTTTCTCACAGCTTCATAAATGTTGAAACCTGAACGCACTTGCTGTACAATTCATGAGAAACGACACTCAGCCTTCTGCTAGTAAATGATTGTGAAATTAGGGCCGTGCAGTCAGGTTCAAAAGTTTATAAAGGTTATAAAGGTTCTTTATATGCAGTATTCCACTGCATATACACAAACTGTGACAGAAGCTGATAGAAGAAGAGGTGAAGACATGGCACAAACGGTGAGTCTCCTGCTGCTCATTAGTTACAGTAGATTTAGTTTTTGTTCCTTTACAGTGAAAAGTGTTTTAGTCGGGAGAAATACAACATTATCATTTGAATGCAGTTTTAAAGTATAATTCTATTGAAGAGTTTATAACAGAAACCAGAATAAACGGGATGAAGTGTGTGATCACAGCAGCGTTTCAACAATAAACTGATTTATTTAGATAAAGGTGAAAAAAATACAGAGTTCTGGTCCATAAGGGGTCGACTGAACAGAAAGTTTTATAAACTTTAACCAAATGTAACTGAACAGAATCGAACCTGAACAAAGACAAAAACAGATCTAACAAAGGGGAAAATATATAATGACTGATCAGAGCATTTCAGAAATAAAAGGAGCAGACAAAGACAAAGAGACAGAGAGAGAGAAAGTGAAAGAGAGAGAAATGTAATATAAATGAGGTAAAAAGGTAGACATAATAAATACATAAATGTTAACTATTAACTAAAGTGAGTTATTGACAGTTAAAGTCCTTGTGTGACACAAAGTGAAGCAACAAGTAAAATACATAAACATGAAGATCGGTCTTTGTAATGGAAATAAATCAAAATACTGGAGGTAAAAATATCCATTTACAGACATGTTTGAAATTATCTGAGCAATAACCACATCAGGTTAGATTCTAAAGACACTTTCACACCTTCCTTGTTTGTTCACGACCCTTTGACTTTTCAGTTTTGTCCGAATTTAAATATCAGGTGTGAAAGGTTCCTCCGACCAAAAGAGGCGTTCAGGGTCAAACTGAACCGTGGTTTGGTTTGTTTGCAAAGTGAAAACTAGAACTGCAGAGTTTGGACTTTCTGATTTAATGCTGCCTCAACTTCTTCACAACTTCAAAAGAACCCTCAAAGCAAGTGAAAGATAGCCAATTTATTGATTAAGTCATATAAAAGTAGTAACTACAAATTTGGAACTCTGATTAACAATTAAATTAATAACTATAACCAAAATCACCATGTAGATAGTCATCTTAGTTGAAGGATATAGAGTTCTTGACAGTGTAGAGGTTGACAAAATTGCCACACTTACTTTGTACAAATGTTTTCTCACAGCTTCATAAATGTTGAAACCTGAACGCACTTGCTGTACAATTCATGAGAAACGACACTCAGCCTTCTGCTAGTAAATGATTGTGAAATTAGGGCCGTGCAGGCAGGTTAAAAAGTTTATAAAGGTTATAAAGGTTCTTTATATGAAGTATTCCACTGCATATACACAAACTGTGACAGAAGCTGATAGACGAAGAGGTGAAGACATGGCACAAACGGTGAGTGTCCTGCTGCTCATTAGTTACAGTAGATTTAGTTTTTGTTCCTTTACAGTGAAAAGTGTTTTAGACTGGAGAAATACAACATTATCGTTTGAATGCAACTTTAAAATATAATTCTATTGAAGAGTTTATAACAGAAACCAGAATAAATGGGATGAGTGTGTGATCACAGCAGCGTTTCAACAATAAACAGATTTATTTAGATAAAGGTGAAAAAAATACAGAGTTCTGTTTCATAAGGGGTTGACTGAACAGAACTTAAGTTTTATAAACTTTGACCAAATGTAACTGAACAGAATCGGACCTGAACAAAAACATACAGATCTAACAAAGGGGAAAATATATAATGACTGATCAGAGCATTTAAGGAATAAAAGGAGCAAAGAGACAGAGAGAGAGAAAGTGAAAGAGAGAGAAATGTAATATAAATGAGGTAAAAAGGTCAACATAATAAATACATAAATGTTAACTATTAACTAAAGTGAGTTATTGACAGTTAAAGTCTTTGTGTGACACAAAGTGATGCAACAAGTAAAATACATAAACATGAAGATCGGTCTTTGTAATGGAAATAAATCAAAATACCGGAGGTAAAAATATCCATTTACAGACATGTTTGAAATTATCTGAGCAATAACCACAACAGGTTAGTTTCTAAAGACACTTTCACACATTTCTTGTTTGTTCACGACCCTTTGACTTTTCAGTTTTGTCTGAATTTAAATATCAGGTGTGAAAGGTTCCTTCGACCAAAAGAGGCGTTCAGGGTCAAACTTAACCGTGGCTTGGTTCGTTTGCAGAGTGAAAACTAGAACTGCAGAGTTTGGACTTTCTGATTTAATGCTGCCTCAACTTCTTCACAACTTCAACAGAACTTCTTGTTGTCTTCACCTCTGATGATTTAATACTTGAACGACAAAGACGTTCATTTTGTGAGAGTAAAATCAAAATGATGATAGATTTCCAACAAACTAATGAAATCAATGGGTTCATTAGTTTTCTTCCATCAAACGAAACACAACCTTTTTTCACATGCACTTTATTCAAACCACTTGGTGAATACAGCACCTGAACACGTGGATGTCAGACACACATGTTGTCTACAATCTAATCAATGTCAAGTGAAGGTTGGTCTCAGTCCACGAAGCTGATGACCACAGGACGTACGTATCTCTGACAAATGTTTAGTGCTCTCCATGAATTACAATGTGACACCAAATCTAAACAGATCAAATGGAAACAATGTTGGTTTCAGACTTTTAGGTGTGAAAACGATTCAAGTAAACTTTCCTCCAAGTCCTGATACATTAGTCGAGTTTCTTTCGTACATCAACCTGTGGCAGGGCTGTGTCGTCGTATGACCCTCGTGCTCGTGCACACAAACAAATACAACAGGAAGCCACGATGAAGAGCACTTTGATCACTGCACATTTACATTGACTACATGTCCACTTTTTTATTTATATTTGTATTTTCATGTTTCTTTTTAGTTTAATGGAAAACCAGGAGACTTGATCGAGATCAACCGTGGGCCCTATAATCAGTGGGCCGTCTACATCGGAGAGAATGAAGTGGTTTATTTCACTACAGAGGGTGAGTGAAGTGATAATTATATTCATGTCAGAATATCACATGGACATGACGTGTATTTCATGATGGCACCGTTCTCCTTTCCTCTTTCTTTGCCTCCCTGTTCTTCCTGTTTGTCTTTTCTAGAAAAACACACAGGTGTTCAGTCATCTGGCTCGTCGGCGAGTCTGAGCAGCAGCCCCGGAAAGGTGAAGCGTGAGACGTTCAAGAATGTGGTCGGCAATGACCGTTACCAGGTCAACAATCTGCTGGATAAAACGTTCAAAGCTCGTGATCCTTCCGTCATAGAGAAGGAGGCCTGTGCGATGGTGGGCCGCGAGCTAGAGTACGACAATAAAACTTACAACTGTGAGCACTTTGCCATCGAGATGCGATACGGGAAGGCAGAGTCTCGTCAGGTGTGTATCTAACTGTTGTGTTTGTTAACCTCGTTAACTCTTCCACAGCCGAATTAGTGTGTAGATGTTGTGTTTGTTAAAAGGCGATTGACAGTAGACGAGTCTTCCTTTCTGTTTTCTCCACAAAGTGAGTCATGGTCTTGAACGCTCCGCTAACTGAGAAGCTCTCTCTACAACTCTGATATGACTCAAAAGAATCAAAGAGACGGGATTCCTAATAGTTATCTGAAGTGCATGTAGTGGAGATACTGATATTGGGGATATAAAACATTTCTGATACTAATACATCAGCTGATATATATTCCTATGGTGTTGTTTTCAAACACTTATTACATTTAATGTAAATGAGGCTTGATATTATACTGTTTAATTGTAAACTCGCCTTTAAATTAATATGATGATAAATAGATAAAATTCTTGTAAATATATAGAGAGTGAAATGTGTGGAAAAGATTGAAATTAACCTCTAGAGGAATCTAAATATTCCGAATGGTTTTTAACAATAAAAGGTTTTATTTAACTAAAAGTGAACAAGATACAGAGTTCTGGTCCATAAGGGTCGACTGAACAGAACTAAGTTTTATAAACTTTGACCAAATGTAAGTGAACAGAATCGAACCTGAACAAAGACAAAAAACAGATCCAACAAAGGGGAAAATATATAATGACTGATCAGAGCATTTCAGAAACAAAAGGAGCAGAGAGAGAGAGAGAGAGAGAGAGATGAAGAGAGAAAGTGAAAGAAAGAGAGAGAGAGAAATGTAATAAAAATAAGGTCAAAAGGTAGACATAATAAATACATAAATGTTAACTATTAACTAAAGTGAGTTATTGACAGTTAAAGTCCTTGTGTGGCACAAAGTGATGCAACAAGTAAAATACATTAACATGAAGATCGGTCTTTGTAATGGAAATAAATCAAAATACTGTAGGTAAAAATATCCATTTACAGACATGTTTGAAATTATCTAAGCAATAACCACAACAGGTTAGTTTCTAAAGAAGCTTTCACAACTTCCTTGTTTGTTCACGACCCTTTGACTTTTCAGTTTTGCCCGAATTTTAATATCACGTTTGAAAGGTTCCTCCGACCAAAAGAGGCGTTCAGGGTCAAACTGAACCGTGGTTTGGTTCGTTTGCAGAGTTTGGACTTTCTGATTTAATGCTGCCTCAACTTCTTCACAACTTCAACAGAACTCCTTGTTGTCTTCACCTCTGCTGATTTAATGCTTCAACAACAAGGATGTTGATTTTGTGAGAGTAAAATCTAAATGATGACAGAGTTCCAACAAAACTAATGAAATCAAAAGGTTCATTACTTTTCTCCCATCAAACGAAAAACAACCTTTTTTCACATGCACTTTATTCAAACCACTTGGTGAATACAGCACCTGGAAGCCACGATGAAGAGCACTTTGATCACTGCACATTCACATTGACTACATGTACAATTTATTATTTAGATTTTCATGTTTCTTTTTAGTTTAATGGAAAACCAGGAGACCTGATCGAGATCTTCCGTAAGGATAATAGAACCTATCAGCACTGGGCCGTCTACATCGGAGAGAATGAAGTGGTTCATTTAGTTAACGAGGGTGAGTGAAGTGATAACTATATTCATGTTAGAAAATAACTTGGACATGATGTGTATTTCATGATGGCATCTTCCTCATTTCCTCTTTCTTTGCCTCCCTGTTCTTCCTGTTTGTCTTTTCTATAAAACACACAGCTGTTCAGTCGTCTGGCTGGTTCAAGAGTCTGAGGAGCAGCAGCAGCGGCAGCCATGGAAAAGTGAAACGTGAGAAGCTCACCGAAGTGGTCGGCAATGACCGTTACGAGGTCAACAATCTGCTGGATGACAGGCGCACGGCTCATGATCCTTTCATCATAGTGGACAAGGCCTGTGCGATGGTGGGCCCCAAGCAGTACAACGTTGTCACTAACAACTGTGAGCACTTTGCTACCCAGATGCGATACGGAGTGGCAGCGTCTGGGCAGGTGTGTATCTAACTGTTGGGTTCGTTAAGCTCGTTAACTCGTCCACAGCAAAGTTAGTGGGTAGATGTTGTGTTTTTTAAAAGGCGATTGACAGTAGACGAGTCTTCCTTTCTGTTTTCTCCACAAAGTGAGTCATGGTCTTGAACGCTCCGCTAACTGAGAAGCTCTCTCTACAACTCTGATATGACTCAAAAGAATCAAAGAGACAGGATTCCTAATAGTTATTTGAAGTGCATGTAGTGGAGATACTGATATTGGGGATATGAAACATTTCTGATACTAACACATCAGTTGACATATATTCCTATGGTGTCTTTATCAAACCCTTATCACATAAAATGTAAATGAGGCTTGATATTATACTGTTTTATTGTAAACTCTAATTTAAATAATATGAGTATAAATAAAGCAAAATAAAGCGCATATATATAGCGTGAAATCTGTGGAAACGGTTAAAATGACCCGCAGTAGGAATATAAATATTCTGAAAGTCTATTGCAGAGGAAATACTGATTAATAATGTTGAAAATATATCTTTAAATAGTATTAATAGTAATTGAATGTTATTGTTTGGTAAATCTGTTTTATAAAGAGGTTTATTCAGGTAAAGTTTAGTTTGTTTAGTTCAGTTATTGCAGCCCACAGGGAAACCACATCTTTACATTATGAACAATCGTGTTTATAATAAACTCAGATGCCATGTGAACACAATGAGGAAGTACATGATTTATAATAGAGTCAACAAGCTTCTGAAACATTTCAACTCTATTCACAGCATAACAGAAGTAGTTAAAACTCATTTTATTGAGCCCTTTACCTATTTATCTATCTATTTATTTATTTAACACAATCTACTGCAGCTGAATACATGCAGATGTGAGTCCATTGTGATATTTCAAACACTGCAG
This sequence comes from Limanda limanda, assembly GCF_963576545.1. NCBI lineage: Eukaryota > Metazoa > Chordata > Actinopteri > Pleuronectiformes > Pleuronectidae > Limanda > Limanda limanda. The sequence continues at coordinate 24,123,242 of NC_083647.1, read as the reverse complement.
GACGATGAACAAACTCTTTAATCACTGGGTTCATCTGTCACCTTCACTGTGTCGTATACATAATAATCCAGAATGTTAAACCAACCATCTCACAGCCATTAAAGGTCCAGTGTGTAAGATTTAGGTGAAAGGATCTACTGGCAGAAATTTAATATACAATAATCCTAGTGATGTTTCCACTACTGTGTTTCATCTAAATTGTACGAATTGTTGTTTTCTTTACCCTAGAATGTGTTGTTTATATTTACATACTTTATATTTACATACTTTATATTAAAACACTTTATATTTACATCAGGAGCAGGTCCTCTCTATGGAGGCAGCCATGCTTTTTACAGTTGCCCAAACTTGACAAGTAGCTTTTGAGTTTCTATGACGACTGAAGCTGCCACAGGTTATCTTATCTTCTTCTCTCTCATGTTTGGAAGGGGGGTTGAGGTGAGGGGTGTTCAGCTGCAACATGACACTTCACCACTAGATGTCTATAGATTCTACACATTGAACCTTTAAGTGTGGTTTAATAAGGGGACTGTGGCAGAGCTTTACTGAGTGACATTCCACTCGTCAAGATTCTATTTGAATGAAAAATTATCAAAATGTTTTGTCTTCAGTTTGTTGATTGTTTAAAAAATAACGGTTTGTCTCATCTTGTCTCTCGCAGGTTAAAGCAGCTGTGGTCGCTACAGGCGTCGCAAGCACTGCAGGCGTCGCAGTCGGCGCAGGCGCCGCAATCGCTGGAGCCCCTGTTGTCGCTGCAGGAGCCGCAGGCGCAGTTGTAGGTGGGGGATATGCTTTATGTAAAGCTCTGTCTAGTAGTCGTTCCAGCAGTTAAGAGGAAGAGGAAGACAACAAGAAGAAAACAAGAACAAACACTGGCAACAATGAATGTTGACATGTAGCTGACAGTGATTATAATTTAAACTTTTAAATAAACGATTTCACTTGTGCAATCTGGAGAGTAAAAGTTTCTTGTTCAACACAGTTAAAAGACTTGACTTGAATCAGATAAGACAATAAGACATTAAATCATCTGGATGATTAGACTGAAGACACATCTCTTTAGACTTCACCTTGGATAAAAGATACAAAATATATACTTCTATATCTGTTTAGTTGCACCTCTATATATCTAGTAGCACTTATATAATACTTACATAAAGCACTTACATATAGCATTTTGTAGTTTGACTTTCTTGAAGCAAATTGTACTTGATTCTTGTTGCTCTGGGTTTGTTCTCTCATGTTTGATGCACTTATTGTGACTTTGGATAAAATCGTCAGCTAATTGAAATGTGATGTGATGTAATGTTAGGGATGTTTCTTTATCTTTCATGTAATTTTTCACTTTTTAAACGGATCAAATAATCATTTGATCACACAATTTATTGGCAATAAAAGAATTTAAGATAAATTTCTTCAGTGTAAATGATTTTTTTCATTTTAAAAATATATTTAGCAAAGACATTTATCACATGTTTCCATTTTTCATTTCACTAATTTGTTGCATTATAATCAATTCTTCATTATATGTTTAATATAATAACCGAAGTAGAATTAATGAAAACTATCTTCCCAACGATGGATGTGTTTTCTATTTCACCAGGTTGTGTAACGTTGCTTTTGAAACGCGTATCTGAACTTTGCAAGAAAATAAAGGAATGTTAGATTTGGAAATAAAGGTGTTTTTGCAGATTCACAATGTTTTTTTGAAAGTGGGTCTGATGTCAGTGATGAGATGAGGGTTACACTTGTAGCTGTGATGGTTCAAGTGTCTCTTGGCCTGGGAGCAGGACGTCCTGTATTACAGCTGCTTTCATACAAAGTACAGCTGCATTGATCGTAGTGGGGGGGAATTTCTCCAAACCTCTTGTAGAGCTAAAGGACGCCGGGACGCTGCTCTGAGTGAGGCCTTTCTGTCTAACTTCTGGGTAATGATTGTGAAGTTGGGGGACGTTCAGATCTGTAGTATTCCAGTGTTCACACACAGGATGTGACAGAAGCTAATAGACGAAGAGCTGAAGACATGGCACAAACGGTGAGTCTCCTGCTGCTCGTGACTTACAGTAGATTTAGTTTTTGTTCCTTTACAGTGAAACTGTTTTAAGTTTTCTTTGTGAGCATAAAAAAAAAAGTGAACAAAATACAGAGTTGTGGTCCATAAGGGGTCGACTGAACAGAACTTAAGTTTTTAAACTTTAACCAAATGTAACTGAACAGAATCGGACCTGAACAAAGACAAAAACAGATCGAACAAAGGAAAAGATATATAATTCACCCGCTGTGATTTGTGGCGGCTGGTGCAACCGGGAAAGATGGGAAAATGTTTCGGTTTAGCGACGCCGGCAGAAAACCCCTGATGGATTTCACAAAAAGTACATAATATATTCAACATCTTCACCTCTTCATGCAGCGGCTTCAGGGATCCAGATTTTGACAAGTTAATTAAACCCTTGCCTTTGACCATTGCAGAAGTATTACACATTGAACCATATAATAGGTTTTTTTTGGTGACACCAGCCAAAAAAAAAAAGGGAAATGTTTTCCCAAAGCAGCCAACAGGACCGACGTCAAACTGACAGGTTAGCTATTAGTGTTTGTTCCATCCAGATGATTCAGGTGATGTGAAGCGAGTCCTTGCCACTGTTCAGGAGCTCTGAATGGGATTCACATACCCACACTTTACTTTCTGTATAGCAGGCTCAATTTTAAAAGGATAAAGTTGCCATGTTTACCAATGATGAGTGAATAATGATTCTTAGAAATCTTCAAAAATAAAAAAACTGGAATCTCTTGCTTTTTAAAGTGCGGTAAGGTGCATCCTCTTTGCTTCAAGGATCTTTGTAATTCATCTGCAAAGAAAGAGACGACCTTATCAAATCTGATTTGAATGGACATGGAGCTTAGAAAAGACAAAGCTCTGTGGAGAAGGTCCCACATTTCACACTCCAGAGCTGTGAAGAACGAGATTGTAAGATGGGTAAGATTGTGATGAGGAATGGATCAGGGAGAGGGAATAAAAGCATTTCTAAAGCTTTGAGTGTTGAGTGTAGAGATGGTTCCTGGTCAGGAGGCTAAACAAGAAGCCAAAGATCACTCCAACAAAACTTCAGGAACCCTCAGCAGAGAAGGGAGAACCTGATGGAAACACAAACACCTCAGCAGCCCGTCATCAGTCAGGTCTTTACGGGAGAGATCGCTCAATGAAAACCACAAAAAACGAACTGATAGTAAGAGGAAAAACATTCTCTGGTCTCATGAGACAAACATTTAACCAGTGGAGCAGAACTCCAAACACCAGACTGGTAAACAACGGGGATCTCTCATCTTCTGGCTGATAACATCCCTACAGTAAAGCATGGTGGTGTAACTGGGCTGTTCCTGAGTGGCAGGGAAGGGACATTGAAGGCAGATTGTTCCTTCCAGAGAAACCTGCTCCAGCCTGAACATGAGCAGCTTTCTACAGAACGGCTGTGGGACAAGTCTCTGACAGCGTGTTTGGTTTCTAAAATCTAATAATCCTGGCTGCATTATTAGATCTTGGTACAAGCATGCCGCATGTTTATTGGCTCAGTTACACTGATGAAATTTGCTCCATGGGAATTGAAACAGTATCTAGTGCCTGCTGTGCACTGAAGGATAATCTGGGTGGTTTGAAGCTGATCTTGGGCCAAATGATCCTGTGGTGTGAACGCTGTCCGGACATGATCTCAGTGTCACAGACTGAATCTTAACCTCCTCAAATTCAAATGGTAAATATCAAACAGGTGGACAGTAGGAGGACACACTTTTGGAACAGTATGATGTATTATTTAATGTGTTTAAGGTCAGACAATGAATCTCCCTCTTAAGCTTTAACTACCCGGAATGTTTAATGATATTTCTGGCTCCACACTGATTTAACAGAATTAACAAGGACCAAAATTTAAGGATTACTGCATTTTCTATTTATTATTCATGAATTATTGGACTCCTGTGCGTTATCAGGTTGCGAAACAACGTGACCCTCATTAATAAATTGATCCAAACCACAGGTAAGTGTTGCCTCTTAAGCGCCAGCCTCCTCCGTGCACAGGATGCAGAGGCGAAGCTCCGTGCCTTCAAGGATCCCCACTCCTCCAGAAAACAGTAAATAACAAATTTAATTGGATTTGAGGGAAGAGCGTCAGGCTTTGGCAGCAGGAAAACACCATAATTCAAATATATGTGATGCAACAGGCCACGGCAGGGACACGGTGGAGTAAAATAAATGCTGAAAGAAACGGTATCATCGGGGCCTGGTGTTGTCATTACCAGCAGAGATAACAGTGCTGTCCTCTTGAGCCTGATGCACAGCGGCGTCGTTCCTCCTCCTGCTCCCGACAACAGTTTCGGCTGCTGCATAATTGAATGTGAAAACAGAGTATTATCCTGTCTGCAGGGACAGAACTGAAAAAACACATCACAAAGCTGAGAGATTGAATATCATTTTGGATCAGGCCTGGGTTTTATATTTATTTTTATATCTTCCCCTTTTTTCTTAAAGTCTGACCACATCCCTGAGTAATGGTAACCCGGAGATCCAGAGGGGCAGAGTGCTGAGGCAGGACCACTGCCCCCCCCACTGTCCTGATTTATGATTATTACCTTGATACATAGATTCAAACCCGGTTACACACTTTTCACCCTCGGGGGGGTGGGAGGTGAATGTGAGGCGACAGAATTGTTTGTGTCTGTGAACGAGAACGATTGTTTGTGAAGTTGACGTCATTTTTTTGATTGATTTTTATTTTTTTTGTGGGGAGGGGAAACAAAGAGGACAAGAGGGGAGGACAGGACTGATGAGACAGAGGATAAACGTCCTGAACTCTCGAGTGCTTTCACAGGCCGGTCTTCTTGTGTCTTCTGATTGGACATCGGAGGGAAATCCATAAAACTGGGAAAGCACAATTTTCTTCAAGATTACACATTTCTGAAACAGATGGTCATGAATTGTGTCCCCTTCCCCAAGCAAGGCACTTTTGGACTTTACTCGACAGGACAGAGAGTTACAGGTGAAAGGGGGGGGTTAGGGTTGGAGCAGAATCTCGTTAAGAGGCGGCTCCACCAGGTGAGCTTTTAAATCAATAATCTTTACATCCTGCATTCGTCTTTTTTGAGAACAAAGGGGAGTCATGTTCGGATTCATCCACTTCAACCCCAATATCCAACAAATTACACAAGTGACCAATTGTTGATTCAAAACAGTGATTGTCACTGAAAAGCAACAGGTTCTCAGGTGTGTGAAGTTAGAACAGAAACATGAAAGTGCTCTAAAAATACTTTATGGTTTGATTATGAAAGTGAGAAGAAGAATTCTCTCCTGAATACTTCTCGCTCCTGTGTCTCTGAAGTGTGTGATTTTTATTTGATTGTTTTCTTACAAAGGAAACTACAAACAGGTGAGTTACATCCACGTATTCAGAGCCCCTCCCCCTTTCTGTGCTCAGCACCCAGACAGTAGAATGTGTACTTATACTTTTTATCCTAATCAATCCCACTGTTTCCGAGCTATTAGCCTGCTTGTAAACTCTTTAATACCAGTCGACTCTCTCCCTGGGGATATTCCTTTCTTAGAACAACCAACCCCAGTGTTAACAAGTCTTTGTTGTCAAGAACATTATGAATTATAATTCGAGAGCATTATGTGCTAATTTCTCCGGGGGTAACTCTACGAGCAGGATTGTGCCGGCTCTCTGTGTGTGTGAGGCTTCTTTCACACACACACACACACACACAGACAAACCTCTCTCACTGTGCTGCTGCAGCCTCTCACACTGTGGCGGGCGGGGGGGCCCAGCCCACCATGCTGGCAAGTCAGAACCATTCCACTCACTTTTAGTCGGGAGCATTATTCCGACAAGGAAGACACTTATTACCACAGCCTGGCAGTTTCCACTCAGGCAGCTCCCTGGACTCCTGCCTGGCCCACAGGACATTACTCTATGAATGAGGCTTTAGAGCAGTGCACACACATTGCATGAACAACACACAGGAATACACACAGGCTCACACAGGAACACACACAGGCTCGTGCACACAAGCCAAACGAGCATCACTGCTGTCGAGCACTCGTCAGCGCAGCCTCTCACCGCTCGCCACAGGGGGGGGGATGTATATATTTACCGCCTCTCAAATGGATCGGTCACGGAGTCCGTGGAGCAGCTTTACTTCACACAGACTTAGTATGAAGCTGTATTTGACTTGGTGCACGAGGGCAGGAAGTAAATGACACGTCAACGTCTCCTCACTTCCTTCCGTCTTAACAGTATGTTTTTCCTTCAAGGAGCAGATGATTTTTCCAAGCATCCAAAATGTGTTTTGTGTTCTATTCTGCACCAAAAGGACTTAAAGGACTAAATTGATTCATTTTGTTTGTGAGTTGAACAGTTTTTATACCTCTGACAAACAAAAGGTGATAAATCCAACAAAACTAATAACCTCAAAATGGCGACTGAAGAGATAGTTCTTATCACACTGATGTTCAAGTTTCAATTGTTCCGATTTGCGATTGAAACGACTTCTTTGGTGCAAAATGGCAACGTTCGTATTCGGGATATTTTGGCTCCATTACTGGGTAGTGGGAGGAAGTGGAAACATGTCGTCCATCTTTATTTACAGTCTGTGTGATATAATCACAAACTGCTCTGTCATGTAGTCGAGGGTTCAGAGGCCGAGATGTCAAGCTCCAAACACACAGGTCCTTATATCCCCATCATCTTCTACTAGACCCAGTCTGCCTCCTCTTCATTGGCCACTGTCAATTTGACCTCCAAAATCTAACCAGTTCATCTTTGAGTCCAAGTGAATGCTTTTATCAACAAGGCCCGGGACCCCCACCTGACCCAACTCTTATCCTGCACCCACGCCTCAATTCTGTGTTACATTAACACAGATAACAGTATATTGCATATTGCACATCCACATTTCTCTCCTGTTTTGCATCTTACTTTTTATTTAACTTTTTATATCTTGTCTATATTTTTGTTTTGTTTTATATACAGTTATTTTGTGTCTTACAGTGTCTTTCTTATGTGAAGTACTTATTGTGTTTTTATGCTTTATGTTCAATGTATGCACCTATTTGCCAAAGAAAATTCCAGGTAGGTGTAAACCTACTTGGCAATAAATCCTTTCTGATTCTGATTCTGATTCATATTTACCGAATGTGAAGAAACACCCTCAAGCTCATCGTAAGATATTGACCTTTGACCTTAAACTACGAAAATCAAATCAATTAATGTTTGATTCCAAGTCCAGATGTACAAATTCCCTCACGATTTTCCGGAGAATATGACAGACGGACGAGAAAAACCCGAAACCCTGATGCCCTTTTTCCAGTGGTTACTGCCGAACAGGCCGCATAACGACTTAAGCATCATGGGAAGCTCTCATCAGCGCCACCTACAGTAAGACAAGATGAAACTGTGTTCACAGGATGAGTCTCACTCGAACCTCGGCAGTAAAGCAGCTGCATCGGCCCTTTTGAAATCACACAGTTGAACCGGTGTTGCTCAGCAAAGTGAGTGCAGAGAGTTTATTGACATTTCGCCACCCTTGAGCAAAACATGACCCCCCCACCCGGCGTCTGAGGAGGAGCTCGGCTTCCACCAGGCGCTGTGAGGTTCATTCGTACTTTGAGATTTCATTAAGTGCTTTAATTGAAGCAAATGAATGATTCCTGCTCCGAGTAGCTTCTGCAACGTGTCACAGTCAAAGCAGAGATGGTGTAAACGAGGATGGAGCCAGTTCTGAGCTGCATGGATATGATACCGATTGTTGCTGCCGTCATCTCGCCGGCGATGAGATGGAATTCAGTGACAGCCGATGTGTGTCTGTTGTTGTGTGGACGCAGTGTTTCCCCTGAACACTGATGTACACAATCAACAAGGACTCCACACATGTACTTTCTGCTTTATCATCTATAGACGAGCTGCTTCTGTCCTCTGTGCCCGAGGCGGAGCTACCACACACACACACACACACACACACACACACACACACACACGCACGCACACACACACAGAGCACAGAGCCTGCGGTGGACACTGCCAACCAGGTGAAAGTGAAGATACCTCGAGGTAACGACCTGTTACTGTCGGTGGAACAAAAAAAAAGTAAAAGGTCAGCGAGTACTTTATCAAACCAGCTGTAGAAATGTGATAATTCCGGCTGTTTCACTGATTTGACCCGAGTGTCTGTGACGCAGGATTCTCCCAGAACACATCACCAGAGCATCACATGGACACGTGAAGAGTCCCTTTGTGTGTTTACACAAAGCTAATGTTACAAAGTTAAGTGGTGAACAATACCTGAGACTAAATAGACTAAATATAATCTACATTAAACTGTAGACGAGAGACTTTCTGAATCTAAACCCTTCGGATGGAGGACATGACACCAAAACTAGAGCCAGTACATCGGGGTTTGGCCCCTGGTTATAATCTGCCCCTCCATGTAAATGGAAAGGGGAGGAGCCAAATTAATGAGTATAACGAAGTATAGAACCAATCTAATTTGGTAATTTTATGTACAGATGAAGACATTATTACATAATTCACCAAATTATTAGATAAAGTGCAACTCCCACATTTTGAAATAACCACCGCAATATGTAAATGTGCAATATTTAATATGTAACTCAGCAAATTAATTACAAATTGCAATGTTAATACATATTGAGTGAAGAAATATTGCAATGTTACATGATGTGGTGTTAATGAGTTATTTCACACCTGGTCTCCAGTTAACCAAACAGGATGAATATTACTCTAGATGTCATCATGTGGACAGAACCCATCTCCTCCAGAAAACTGATGTGTAACATTATAGTCTCGAAATGAAAGAATGCAACCGCTATCGAAAAACAAACCATAAAAATGCAATAATATTCCAGGCTGTGTGTCAATCAGCTTGTATTTATTCTTCAGATGTGGTGGAGAGGTTCCACAGGAGCCGTCATTATTCAGCACCACTGTTCTGCTCAGTGGACTGAAAACATAAAACGCTGGACTGAGATGCTCTAGGTTTTGAAATGAAGCATATCCCACCTCTTACAGAATATTTGCTTAAAAGGCTTTAAAGCTATTTAGTTCTTAAAGATAATGTTGGACTGTGAAAACCGATGTGTTTGCAATAACAGCCTCTGTTGCAAACTGCAATAAGCATCCGCTCCTGCTGGGAACTCTGATTTAACTGTGACTGATTTGGGAATTCACTGCTGCCTGCAACTGTGGACGTTTATTTCTTTATTTCTATTTTTCCGAGACACAAAGAAACTTTTGGTTCCCTGTGAAGCAGAGAAGCTGCACAGATAATGCAGCCTGATGCTCGCAGCTTTGGGCCGATGATTGTCTGTCAGTGGGTTTTCTGATGGACTTTCAGACCCAAACCCAAGAGATGTGCTGCTTTTCCGAACATGTGTCCCATGATGTGCGTCTACACACTTTGCTTCACGTTTGTGTGTTTGATTTTTAGCACACACAGCTGATTCCCTGTCTTGTTCGATTTGTACTCTCTTGCTGCTCCTCGTCACAAGCTCTACACCAGAAATAAAGCAAAAATTTAAAAAAATGGAGAGAATACACAGTTTTAAAAACCATTTCACTCATTTTTTTCTTGTTAAATCATTTCCATATTAAGGATTTTATTTTTCTACAACGTCTGTGGCTTCCATTCGAACGGAGCCACTGAAGTGTGAGTTGAGGATTAGAATATAATCTCCGTCTTCGTGCAACTTCTGTGCAGCGCGATCGTTTCCAACTGCACAGGAGAGGCTTTTTTTTTTTTCAAATCCATTGCGTTTCCATTTTTCAACCTCTCCTGCTGCCCTTATCCAATTCAGGGCTTATGATTGTAATACTAAAACAGAGCGAGTTGTCAAACCAGAAACAGCAGTGATGAATGCCCCACTGCTCTATGTGCTTGTTTGTTTTCGGGGGTGGCGTGAGGCGCAGGCCAGTGGGGTGGGTGGGGGGGCAAAATTGAAGTTTATGCTTACTTGTGGAGGTGAATTTCCTCGGTCGCGGCCGCTCTGCTGTAACACCAGCAGCCGGCGTTGATTAAATGGAATAGTTCTGTTATCTGGATGAGAAGAGGAGGAACACGAGGACGATGGGCATGAGGAAATAATGAGTTCTTTCATCTCGGCAGTGAGGGCGTCTGCGTCTCTCAGACTTCCCAGGGAGATGTACACAGCTTAAGGAAACGTTTAATTAGAAAATGTCAACCTTGTGTCTGCGTGCTGTGTGCGCGGAATAATAAAAATTTTTGATGTTAATATGACAGCACACATTTCCCTTTGGCTGCTTTCAGGCCAACTCACAGACGTGCAATCAATTGATCCTGAAGAGGGAGGAAAAAAATAATTACCCGCCTACGTCGCTGCTGCGGAGACAAGGGGCTGTTAATGATTCTGTGGCACTTGATGTTTGCCGTATTTCAGAGCCGGTCAGAGTCCTAAACCGGACAGGTTCTCCAGGTGAGACAGGGACCTGGTGTGAAAGGTGGAGGAGATGAACAGAAAAGGTCAGAGGACATTTGTCCTGATCACTCACAGGGACGACTTTTGAGGAGCTGTGGTCTGAAACTGCACAAAACCACCCACGCAGTCCCTAGCCCACATGTTTGAGATCCAAAAGCTCCACTCCACAAAAAAACTCTCTCACTTTCACAAAAACATGAGAGAAATATTCATTATTAGATAGATAGATAGATAGATAGATAGATAGATAGATAGATAGATAGATAGATAGATAGATAGATAGATAGATAGATAGATAGATAGATAGATAGATAGATAGATAGATAGATAGATAGATAGATAGATAGATAGATAGATAGATAGATAGATAGATAGATAGATAGAAAGATAGATAGATAGATAGATAGATAGATAGATAGATAGATAGATAGATAGATAGATAGAAAGATAGATAGATAGATAGATAGATAGATAGATAGATAGATAGATAGATAGATAGATAGATAGATAGATAGATAGATAGATAGATAGATAGATAGATAGATAGATAGATAGATAGATAGATAGATAGATAGATAGATAGATAGATAGATAGATAGATAGATAGATAGATAGATAGATAGATAGATAGATAGATAGATGGATACTTTATTAATCCCGAGGGAAATTTAGATCATCCAGTAGCTTATACACTTAAACACCTCACTGACATACATACATAAATCACAAACGGAGAACATATTTACAGATTCAGGAATGGAATGATGTGATTGTGTCAGTGTCCAGTAGGGAAGTGTTCTTGTGCTGCTGGAGTGGAAAGTACAATAAAATATATATATAAAACAACAAAAATATATACATGTAAAGATATATAAATATATAAGAATATGTAGTGGTAGAGTTTGTGCATGGGGCTAGTATAGCCAGTAAAGGGATGGACAGTGGGTTGGTATATACATATTATTATTTTCTGCCTTTATTTACCAATTAGTGCATAAAGATAGACATAGATGTGGAATATGAATTATTTTTGAAGACTAAATTGCCCTCCGGCCCCCGGCGGCCCCTCCTCATTAAGACACGCACGCGTTCAGTCTGCACCTGAACGGCGGTTTGATCAAAACCAAACGTGGCTAATCGTGCCGACTGCTGGCAGCGAGATGCTTTTTCCTCAACATCAAAGCTAAATCTGGATCCATGTGTGCGTTACACACTTGCATCTGAGTGGTCGGAGCGTTGGACAGGAGGGAATCTACGTCACAGCCACGGCACGAATGATCCGTCAGTTAGGAAAGAGGAGCACAGAGGCTAAGTGCTGCAGCTACAGATGTGTTTATTTTATTAAGTGATACAAGAGACTTGAGACTTTCAATCTAACACAGAGAGAATAATTGAGTAGTTTTAAATACAAACTACTGTTCGTATGTAAAGAGGTTGGACTCATGTGCAGATCTAAGGTATTAAAAATATCTTGATGCTGATTTATAGAGAATAAAAAAAGATTCCTAAGGTGTGGTTATCAAACCCTTGAGAAAAAATAAATGTAATTGAGGCTTGAATAATGTTCATATCTGGAAACATGAACCGAAATCTTTATCCCACATCTCAAATCAGAATAGATTTTAGCGGCCAACTAATGAATCAGTCGAGAGAAACTCCAGGTTCTTTAAAACGTTGATTCAATTAATCATCTTTAAATGAAAATACTAAGATTTCAGCTTGTTCTGTTGAGGACAGACGACCGAGCAGGTAATTACAACACGATCACTTCTCTGTTCTTCCGAGTGGCTCTCAAAAGGCAACAGGCTCTGACATTTATCTTCTTTTTTTTAACAAGATAGAGCAAGGATTATCCAACTGACTTCAGTTTATTAAACAGTTCAGAAAGGTGGAACAAAGTCTGATACACATATTATATATATTATAATGCATTACATTGCATATTGCAATTTGACACTGTTCACTGTTTTGCATTTTGCATTTCACTTTTTACTTCACTTTTTATATCTTTTATCTTTTATATCTTTTTATACAGATATGTTTCTGTCTAAATAAATGTTACTTTGGATAAATATTAGAAAAAGTGAGTAAATAAGAAGTAAATAGTGAGTAAATATATATTGTTTTTTATTGTTTTTCTCATGTGTGGTGTATTTATTGTGTTTTTATGTTTCTATGTTCATTGTATGATGCACCAATAACCAGAGCAAATTCCAGGTAGGTGTAAACCTACTTGGCAATAAATACCTTCTGATTCTGATTCTGATTCTGAGAAGTTAGTGATTTGTCCTTTACCCTCAAAATACAAAGTTGACATGTTTCTCTTTTCTCCTTTCCGGCCTCTGTGATCTTTCTGTTGTTTGCCTCTCAGATCCCACGAGGACTTTAAATGCTGCTTCCTTCATCTGCCTTGGTAATCCCTGCTAAAACACACATAGATCACAATTAATGTCTGTTGCCTCCGCTTTCTGTGAATCCCGTTTTTTTTCAGCCACTTAGCCGCGGTGACTCCACAAGGACCCCCCCCTGTCAGAAACACCACACCAGTTTGTTTTAGCCTGGCTTCATCTACACAAGGCTAAAGGTCTTCCAGAAAGCGCTCTGGGATTCTGTGGAGTGAAAACACGGGAGCGCCTCAGAAGGTTCCTTAAAGAATCTTGAATCATTAATGAAGGACTTCAATGATTCAAGATGTCTGTGGAGGTTTCAGCTAAATCTCCTGACATGTGGAGGGGTTTTAAAGAAGCACATTTTCTGTCGGGCTTGGACGTCAGAAATCATATTTTTCCAACATTTGGAGAATATTCTTTACCCAGAGTCCAGTGCAAATGACAAAATTAACGTATTTAAGAACTGGAGCTGAAGCTTAGCCTCTTATTATCTACTTCGTGGCGGCATATTCTAATTTGTCCTGTTACAGTTTCATAACAAACCAAACAAATCGACACTTCTCGTCATAGCCTTGAAGATCTCTTCACTCATCATCCATAAAGTTTTTACCGTCCATGAATACAGTCACTCTCACTTGTACCCGTCATTCTGTTGCATGAGAGAACAAACTGCTTGTTCTTTTAAACGGCACGAATCAATGTCATTCATATTTTTGTGACTTTTAAAAGACAGTTTCTCAGTTTTTCATTATTTCTGCTATTCATGTCGGAATTTTTACTTACAATTTTCCGCAAAAGCTAAGCTAGCGGCGATTCGTCCAGCTCTTTAGTGTCGCTAGGCCAAACACAATTGGATGCTTGGAAATCAGTTTTATATCCTGACTGGGTTTTAAAGAGGAAAGAAATGAATCTGAACTGCAATTTGGTCATCGTTCAATTTGACAACATAACAATACTTGTTTTAAATGTTCAGGTTAGTGGGTGTGGTCACTCACTACTACACCAGTCAAGATTTTAGGAGACGCTGTTGACTTGAAAACACTCCTTAGATTTGCAGCTTCAAGGCTACAAAACCCCACAATGCAACACTCTTGATCATCAAATTTGAAATGTATCCTTTAGGGGGGCTCCTGGGCTCTCTGGAGGATCCTCCATGCCCCCCCGACGAACCCCAGTTTTGTAAAGTGTGATGTTTCCAGACACAGCCGGCTCCACTGGCCTCTAAAACCAAGTTAAACATGGAGACAGCGTGCGGTTATTTATTGGCTCCATAAAAGCTGTTGAGTGCGAAAGGGAGGACGGGGAGAAGATGGAGGACCAGGGGGGGGGAGATGGAGGACGGGGGGGGGGGGGGGGGTGGAGCAGCTGCAGGCTCGGCCGTCTGAGAGGCTGCAGTTTTTTAACGCCGAAACAGGAAGTTACATAGGAGGGGTAAAAATCACAGACGCACAAAAAAAAAAGACAAATGTGGTTGTCTGAGAGATTCTACCTGCAGATAAACACACATAATTACACAGACACACACCTACACACAAACATGGTGCAGACACATAATACACCGTCGGTGAGATTCACCCTGTACGAATTATTTCACACTTATCCCTCAGCTACAAGCACAAACACACACACACACACACATACACACACACACACACACACACACACACACACTAGATGCAGGCACAAACAAGCATAGATACCCACAAAACAACAAACACACACACACACACACACACATTCATATAGACGCACGCACAAACAAGCATAGATACCCACAAAACATCAAACACACACACACAAACACACACACACACATATTTATATAGATACAGGCACAAACAAGCATAGATACCCACAAAACAACAAACACACGTGCATGTATACACATTTACACAATCACCCACACAACACCCTCTTTCATGCAAACAATTTCCCACTTACCATTCTGCCTCAGACGATTTTATATGAAAAAAAAAAACCCCACGAGTCCCTGTTGGGCGACTGATAGCGAGAGCATCAAAGCTTCCAGGCGCCTAAAGACGAGCGAGTTCAGCTGAGGTTATTGGATTAGTCGCCCTTCCCTTTGTAGTGTCGTGTCCTGAACCCATGGGGGGGGCGCCGAGTGGAATGGATCCGCCCCCCCGCAGAGAGACGACAGGGCAGCAGGTTAGCTCCTAACTGGAGTTCAGCTTGTTAGAGTCCCAGGGGTTTGTCAGCGTGAAGCGGAGGGCGGCCGGCGTCACATGTTCGGTAGTAGGGTTGTCACGATACCAAAATTATGACTTCGATACTATACCTGCCAAAATATCGCGTTACCCGATACTTTCGATACGATACCACAAATAATACGATACGATACTGATACATTTATCTATGATAGTAACAATTAAAACATCTGTAAGGTTCCCTTTTTTACCAGATGGTTCCTGCCCAGCTTTTTGAACACTTAACACTGGTATTCATATTAGTATTAGCCTACAGCAAGATATTAATGAAATCTATGTGAGGACATCATAGCATTGGTGATACACGGCTATATAGGCCTATTGTCCGTATTGGACTATATGACTACATAGTAATTTGGTTAAACTACAACTGAGGAAAATTGTACATAAGTATGAATTACAGACACGGGGCAGAACATGCAAACTCTGCACAAACAATTTCCCTTAAATTCAATCAAGTTACATCGAATTTCACACACATTCATTTCTTCGATGCACCTTCCACCAAATTCTGTCGAAATCTGTTCAATTGCGTGAATGAACGATTATTCACTCCCTCACGTTCCTGCCAAACAGAAGTAGCGGCGAGCCAACAGTTCCTGAATGCACACATTGGGTTTTAAGTATTAATCCAATCAACCAACACAAGCAGGATCAAGTCGGTGAGAGGTTATAAATGTCGGTTTCATTTTCGGTGAATTGCCCTTCAACACACTGGACTAAACCTGCCTGATTTCCATGAATTGTTCCACTGGAAAAGAAAAGACAGACAAACTAAATGAAAACCTCCTCGGCGATGTGATCAGAGATGAGAGATCTTTCACACTTGGTTTCGCTTCCATCAGTGGCAGGTCTAAATTTCTGCATCCATAAGTGATGTGATGCCTTGTGACATTGTTAGCATAATGTTTATTTCATGGACACACTTTTCATTCCATTGCAGGAATCTCTCTCCGAGGGTGATAAACGGTGAATAATTTCACACTGGTGAAGTGACTGGTGAAGAGAGGGACACTGTGGGTCTCGGGCAGAAGGAGAACCAGAGCCCAACACAGCAGATCCACCAGGTTCAATGGACAACGACTGCAAATACACAAAGAAAATCTGACAAACGACTGTCGGTGCTCGATTTATAAAAGTTGAAATTGTATCTTGTTATGGCAATTTTTACGTCGTCATCAGGAATAAAGAGTGAATCAAATAAACAGTTAGTCTGTCTTTAATAACGAAGCTCCGGACACAATCAAACTGACAGCAAGGCTGTCTGCTTGAGAGTGCAATGAGTCTCTCAGGAAATGGCAGTTATGAAGGCCCCCCAAGTTCCGCAAAACACTCAGAGGGACTTTACACAAAAAAATGAACAGCACACGTGGACAGGCAGATCATCTGATCACAGCATCAATACCATCATAAAGAAACTTAAGATTCAGCATTTGAAACAGGAACTTTGACTAGACAGTGTCTAGACACCATCTCCAAAAATAGATTTTTAGGGAAAGTTTCGGGAAACACATCCACATTTAATGACTCATATGAAGCCTGGTCACTTAATGCAGCTGAAAACAGAAGAACTTATGATCAGATATATTTTTACCTGTGTTGTGTTTACAGGCACTACAGGAACAGTAGAATTGTCCACTACAATCTATACAGTGTTTTTATAGTCTTGATGACACATACACACAGCATGTATATGCAGCACTTTCTCTGTCACATGTTACTCACACACTGTCGGCGGGTCGAGGCTCTGGTTGGTGGTCGACCCGCTGCCACCGCTGAGCCACAGAATAATGAATAATAATAAAAAAGTATAAAGAGTCTCAAATATTTGACTTGGTCGAACGGAGATAACATTTACAAAATCAAGCTGCTTTGAAAACAGGCACTGAACTCTGCAGATCCTCCATATTGTTGTGAATGGTGATGTCGGAGTGGAGGATTTGTTGCTGTGCAGAAACCTGTGTTATGCATGTGTGAAAGGAAAAATCTGGATAAACTCTGGACCCAATTCTACAGATTTTTCCCTGCAGGTCATCTTGGAAAGCGTTTTTTTAATCCTCAATGCAAACAAAAATAAAGACTGTAAATGTATGCACACAGTTCCCAGAACTTTAAAACCCTAAGAAACCTCTTCGATCAATATCACAGATGTGAACAATAACCCTGTGCAGCCGAAAGCTTCGAATATGTGAAACGCCCCACGCTGCTCCTACAGATCTTTCTTTGTGCCTTAAAGTGAAGTGTTGTCGTACACGAATATCGGTAATCGGACGATTTTTTACTTTAGTATTTAATCTATTTAAGCTATTTTGAATGTGAGTCATGGGCTCCCAGGCAGCCGTCACACTGTGAACATCGCCTGGCTCCGGGCTGTGTCTCATTAGCATGGCAGACGTCTCGTTTCTCGGCCTAAACCCCCTTCACAGAGAGCCAATCTCTCGCTCCTGTTTCGCCACAGTGGCCCATCACCTGCTGCCAAGAACCCTTTCAGGAGGATTTCTCCTGCTCCACTGATGCACGGTAAAAAAGAAACTTCCCCTTGGGTTTGCCTGCTCACTTTTCATTGTGGAGGATGTCTCCTTTACAGAAGAGCTGCAGAACGTGTCTGTCTCATCAGGAAGACACTCGTAATAGAAGAGTTTGTCCTGAAAAATAAAAGGAAAAAGGGTCTTTACAAAATCTTTTTCACCATTTGATATCACAGTCCTTTATGGGGAAGTATTTTTGGAAAAAGTATTTGAATCCTTCACTTAGAGGCGTCTGTTAAATCTATTTTCTCAATCAGCTTCTCATAATGCACCATGTGCCTCTGGATGGAGTCAGAACAGTCTGTGCTCATTTCACATGAAAGAAATCTCCTCTCTGCTGTGTTGAGTGGCTCTCCCCACTGCTTTAGTGCATGCAATGACAATTTGTGGGTTAGTAGACAACGGTGTGAGACCACTGACCACTGAACATGGTCAAATTATACATCGAAATAAAATTTACATTTACATTTTGACGTAGCTTATTTAGTCAGGTTTCTGAAAACTAAATCCCAACACACCTTAAACATGGTCAAGTAAAAAGTACAATATTCCCCTGAGCAGTGGAATAAAACCAGGAGGTTCACCAAAATAAAAATGTTCGTGCAATGTCGACCTGAAATATAAGACAACCCTGTTTTGTTTAAGTTTAATGATGTGATATTATGGCCGGTATTGTTTCCTGTAGAAGTTTTTCTGTTTACTCAGATAAGGCTCTGCAGAAATACTTACTTTTTTGTCAACGACTTAGGCTGAGGTGATAAATCTACACATGACGTTTCAGGTTTGATGATTCTGGGATTCTGGGAGCATAGAAGCATCAGTGCAAGACTCTATGCTGCATATGTGTGTGTGTGTGTGTTTGTGTGTGTGTGTGTGTGTTTGTGTGTGTGTGTGTGTGCACTTGAACGCAACTGCAGGATCTGTGCGGTTTGTGAGCTGGTGCTGTTTCACGTCCGACTCACGCCGAAGCCGAACGTGATCAAAGCCGAGACTTACAGACAGTGGGACGTGGACAGAATGAGCCAGAGATGGATCCAGTCCAGTCCTCACATCAGACGTGTGAGGCAGAAACTTCATCAGGCACAGAGCTGATAACATGCAAACTGCTGCAGGACTGAAGTGCATTCAAATAAAAACAAAAACACCTGCTCTGCCATATTTGAAAACAGACGGCGTGCGTTTCCCTCCCTCACGAGCCTTTGAATGCATCTGGGTCGGCATGTGTCCTCATCATGCAGGTACGTACTGTATTGTTGTGTAATGCAGCCGGCAGGTAACCAAGAGATAAGAAGGGCATGTTTATTTCATTCCCAGCAGGAGGGTTTAATCTCAAAGCAACACTATGCAAAGTTTTCAACGTAAAAATTACTCGTAATAGGGGAAATGGCGCCGCTGTCTTCCCCAATGCTCAACCTGAGCCTCTGGTTTGGTAAATCTGGTGAGTTGGTGCGATATCATGTGAGAAGCAAAAGATTTGACTTTAAAGTCGTAGCTTCAATGGTCAGAATCAGGTCCAGCAAGTTGAAGAGGAAAGCCTGAAGTGTCGATGAGTTAGACAAGTCGTAATGCAACTCCCTGAGCATCAGCACCTGAATCTTCTGCTCCTCTCGGCCTCATCAACCAGCAAACAGCTGATAAACCCAATGCACCCACCAACCGGCAGCGTAGAGAGGATGTGCACGAGGAGGAGACAAGTTTCAATCCTTTAAATGTGCTCGTGTTTCATGCAAATCACTTCACGCGGCGGTGGAGCAGCGAGTCGGATCGGTGACTCGTGATTTAGGTTCAAATCTCTGCAGAAACACTCCTATATTGTTCCAATATTTATTTGCTGTGTTTTACATAAATGTGAATAATTCATGTCGTCCCCCAATGATATTCTTTCGGTGTGAATCATGAGGAGATTGACTTGACCGTTTGACTTTGAAATGTTTCCCATCCGTTTTGGAAGCTTATGAATAAGGAATGGTCGTGTGAGAGAAAGAGGGAAAGTGAATCGTTGGCGCTTGCTGGAATAATATCATGAGTGGGTGAAAGCGAGTTATGTAAACAGAAATGTTGAACTCAGTCTAAATACGGCTGCAAAAGGCAGCGAGCAGCCGCCTCGCGTCAGGAAAAGGCCCTCGTGTTTCAGTGAGGACTACTTTTTATACCTCATTTAGAAAAATTAATTCAATGCAGGATAATCTTCCAAAACACACTGACGCTACTGATCTGTGGAGATTTGCACGTCTGGCTGAGCAGGTGAGAGTCTGCTTCATATCATCCAAAGCAGACGCACACAGGACACGTGTCCACTGTGTATGAGACACCTGATATCTGAGAAATTCAATTAAGCTTTAGTTTATCAATCTAATTAAGATTGTCTTAAAGATTCAATATATTCAGATCTGATAGAAAAAATATATATTTTAGGTATAAACTGAACTTCTGCACCTCTGTAGTGTCAGCATCTGTACAGTAAAGTTGATCTCCAAGGTTTGCAATTGTTTTTGATAAGCTCTCGTAATCACATCTGCACTGGTTAGAAAAAAAACATTTCCCATGACATTTCTGTTGCATTAAAAACATTTGTTCAATGCTGACATTGAGATCATTGATTGACTTATTGATTCCACTCAAAACCCTGCGCACACACTCGAATACAACCTGCTTGTGCTTAGATTTGCTCAAACTGTTCAAACCTGACACTCCATCTCCATCTCCATCTCCATCTCCATCTCCATCTCCATCTCCATCTCCATCTCCATCTCCATCTCCATCTCCATCTCCATCTCCAGCTCACGCTCACGCTCACGCTCCAGCTCCCAGCTCCAGCTCCAGCTCCAACTCCAGCTCCAGCTCCAGCTCCAGCTCCAGCTCCAGCTCCAGCTCCAGCTCCAGCTCCAGCTCCAGCTCCAGTTCCACTTCCACTTCCACCTCCATCTCCATCTCCATCTCCATCTCCATCTCCATCTCAATCTCCATCTCACGCTCCAGCTCCCAGCTCCCACCTCCAGCTCCTGCTCCCAGCTCCTGCTCCCATCTCCATCTCCATCTCCATCTCCATCTCCATCTCCATCTCCATCTCCATCTCCATCTCCATCTCCATCTCCATCTCCATCTCCATCTCCATCTCACGCTCCAGCTCCCCGCTCCCCGCTCCCAGCTCCAGCTCCAGCTCCTGCTCCCAGCTCCAGCTCCAGCTCCAGCTCCAGCTCCAGCTCCAGCTCCAGCTCCAGCTCCAGCTCACAGCTCCAGCTCACAGCTCCAGCTCCAGCTCCACGTCCAGCTCAGAGCTCCAGCTCCAGCTCCAGCTCACTGTTCCTGTGCAAATCCGAGCACAAGCAGGTTGGATTTGAGAGCAAGCGAAAGATCCAACTCTTGAATAAAGAAAAACACAATACAGCAACTGTAAACCCACGTTAAATTAAATTGAATGTTCAGGCAAAGCAAAGTCAAGGTATTTACAGCGAGTGTGTAAATACATTTTAGGATTTTTTTGTCGGTTTTAATTTATGCACAAGGGAGTTTATGACTGTGCCCAATCAAGACCTAGATGACTCATCAATATTGTACGTTTAAATCCTCCTTGACTGTCCTTAATAGACCAAACCAGCACACTCCATCTGTAGCACTTTGCATTGTTTAATTTGAAAGTGCTTTGCATATCTCTACTTCACTGGTTATGATTATGTATGATGTTGTTTTCCTTGCCAGAAGCCCAATTACCCGTCAGCGACACTAAAGGCCCTGAACTCCAAACTCCACAGCAGAGAGAGTCTGGTAATCTGTTCGCTTATCTGCTTCCCAACACCTACTAATCTGCCTTGAGAGTCAGCCTGTGCAGTAAACCTCTGTATTCTGCTCTTTTGGGCCGATTTTTAGCAGAATGAAAAGGCGGCCACAGCTTTCATTATCTGCGCCTCGCTCTCGTGAAGCCCGATGAAGAGAATGCGTGTTTGTGTCTCGGCCTCATCTTCCTGTTGTTCGCTGTCGGTGAGCAGTAATCTGAATGAATAATTAATTTGGCTGTGAACCAGTTATAAATGAGAGGTTTGGGGTTTTTTCTCCGTTTGCTGAACTGTAAATGTGCTTTGATGTTTTCTCAAACCAAGGCTGACTAAGAGCGAAGAGGAATAAAAATAGAGGAGAGCTCCGTTACAGCAACTTCACTGATCGCGCTCCCTCCAGAGGATTTTAGAGAGGGAGAGGATTTGAAGCTAATCCCACCGACAGAGTACAGTATGAATGAGGGCAGCCGAGTGATCCCTGCTGCATCTCAGAGAAGTTGCTCAATGACACCACTGTCAGAGGCTTAACTGATCAAACTGGCAAATTGGTATTGGTATTTGAGTCGTGCAGTATTTATAGGAGCTGTAAGCCCGATGCAGATTGACGGAAACACGCCTGCATCACAATGGACAGTGATCTTCAGCAAATCTCCGGCGTTTGTAACACATCCACTTGGAATCACAACGGGAGACAAAGCATTTGAATTCTGCTTTTCTCAGCTCAAACCCACAATCGGAGGATGTTTATCTTTGTGTCTCGGATGAGTTGAAGACGTGCAACATCACAATCTATGTTAAAAAAGTACAATTCTAAGTGATTTTCAGCCGTTCACTTCACTTTAGAACAGTAAATGAATTGTATTTGAATAGAAATCTTTCTGTTTTTAATCAATCACTTCAGTATCTTGCCGTCCTGACACACAGCCGCCGGTTGAGAAGGTCGCCTTTATTTCCACGGACTAACTAAAAATCTTTAAAAACTCCAACAACACAAACACTAGAGCTGCATTATATAAAGACTAATGTGGTAAATTCTGTTGCTTTTTTTGCACAATTAACCAAAACTTCCTTCAGACACAAAACTGCCTCGGTACCATTTGGAATTGATAATTATTAGTTCCACAGGACAAACTGTGAGTCTAAGCTCTGCTGAAAGGTTTATGGACATAAAAAAAAAATGCAGCATATTTTGTCGTAGTTCCTGATTTTGACTGCTACTTTTTTTGATGAGTCTTCCTATCGAAACTAACCTGAGACAATCATATTCTGAAGTTGTTTCACGATTAGAAAAACAGTGAATCCAGTTTCCCAGGTTAAGTTCAGATTCGATTACAGCCACAGTTTTAATCCATCAGCAGCTTCCTGTCAACTCGTCCTTGGGCCAAGACGCTTGAGTCACCGCTTTCAGGTCGTCCTGGATGAAGGTATCGAACTCATGCTTTAATTGTAGTGGACACAAAGGACTATTAAAAATGACACTTTAACAGTCCACAGCTAAAATATTCGGAGTGAGGCCGAGCTGAGCCAGAGGCAAAACCGGCCATGATGAGGATACTGTTATTGCTCCGGCCTCAAATCTCCTTCCTCTCAATGCTGCTTTAGCCCTCGACACCCATCACCTTGAGTTGCTATCAAAGCCTGACACTGATGATACGCTCCCTGGACGGGGATCCTGGGAATAGACCTTATCCATCATCCTGCTCTGCACCAGTAAAATCGTCTTTCTGCAACACAACAGCACAGGGCACTTGGAAAAAAGGGATTGAGCACCTGAGATTCAGTTAGAACTCGCTCTCAGTCACCACACAAAGCTATAGGGACCTGCTGAAGTCCACTAGTGACCTCTAAAGGTCCCAATGTACAGGCGTTGATGTTTGAGATCTTCACCATGAGTCTACAGCTAAAATGAAACCTTCATTATGAGAGACGGTGACGATATATTCATGATACTTTTCATTTTATTCCCATGTCGGCATCGATCAGTTGATCACAGTCCAATAAAATTCAGAATCAGACAACTTCTATATCCCAGAAGAGCAATCCCATACGCCATCTAACCCTTTCCTGTAAATGAATAAATTCAGTCATCAACAACTTGAAGTGTTTAGTAGCCTGATAGCAGAGGAAATGCAAAAGAGAACTATGCTTGTGTTTCAAAACCGAGATGTTCATCATCCAATAAAAGCTCAAAGTTCATGACGACAGAAAATGCAGATCTGATGCTGAAACTACAATTTTAGGTTTGAATATGAGACGATCACATATATCGTGCAAGAAAAGTGGGGAAGTTTGTCCAGGATGAATAATTTAACGTGATTTTTTTAAACTTTTGTGGGATCAGCACCCTTCTATGTTTCCTGGATCAGGGGCTGAATGTGTTGATTTATCTTTTGAGGAACCTTGTCAGAGATCAAGGTGTCAATCAGACTTTTGACTGATGGCAGCTCGGGACCAGAGGTCAGGGGAAACGACTGAGGGATGATTCATCAGGATCCGGGCTCGCGCTGATCTTTACCTTTTTCACAACGGTGTCACTCGTTGATTTCGTCGGACCGAACAATCAGAAGGACACAGCAGGGGCTTAATTGATCCACTGATTTCTATGATTTAGGTCCAACTAACAGCTTTGTGTTGCGTTGCTAGAATGTGTAAAGTCTGCTTCGTTCAATCCACCCATCACACGGATCCACCTTCTTCTCCTTCGCTTAATAGAGCTTCTAGTTCACAGATGTACAAACTCTTAAAATACCAATTCTCAGAACTGCCATATTGGACAAGGCCTTAGAAACGTAATGACATTAGGGTTCGTGGTCTCACATCAGGAGAAGCCTGGAGACAGAGGGCCATCCAGGCTGGAAAGAAAATGAGACGCTTTCCTAATGGCAGAGTGAGAGGTGTGCTGCAATGCATTAGGGGTAGTTTCCTCCATTAGAGGCCACAAAAGACGTTTGACAAAAAATCTTTTAATAATGATAGCTGTGCATAATTGAGGAGGCTGGAAGCTAATGGCTCAAGTGTTAACACAACTGAGCTGAATCCAAACGATGCACATGGAATAAGTATTTGAATCCTCGGAGGCCGGAGCACGGAACACGCAGACCATTTCATGTTGTTAATTCTTTATACGCATAAACATCACAGAGCGAGAGCAGTGACATGCTTTTGTCCGACTGTCTCATCACAGAGGGATTTACTGAGTGGATCTACGAGGCCCGGGCTCAGGTACCCGAGGGTCCGAGCCCCTGTTTAAAACAACTGTTTTACATTTAGTCTGGGAAAGTGTCCACAGTGAGAGTGAAATACCCACAGAGATGCAAAATGAATACAAAGAGGCACAAAACGACCACAGGGAAACACACAACGACCACAAACAGACACAGAACAATCACATAGAGGCACAGAACAACCCCAGGGGGATGAAAACAAATCATAAAAAGACACAAAACAACCACAAATAGACATAATACAACCAGAGAGACACAAACAAACTACTTATAGACTTAAACAACACAAACAGAAACAAAACAACCATGAGGAGACACAAAACAACCACAGGGAGATGAAGACAAACTACAAGGGGACGAAAATCAGCCACAAAGACACTCAACAACCACGAGGAGACACAACAGGACCACAAAATGACTCAAAACCTCCACAAATAAACATAAAACAACCAGAGAGACTGAAACAACACAAAGAGACCCAAAACAACCACAGGGAGATGCAAAACAAGTAGAAAGACACAAATTAACTACAGGGAGATGAAGACAAACTACACAAAGACACAAAACAACCACAAATAGACATAAAACAACCAAAGAGACACAAATAAACTACAAATAGACTTAAACAACACAAACAGACACAGAACAACCACAGGGGGATGAAGACAAACCACAAAAAGACACAACACAACCACAAATAGACATACAACAACCAGACTTAAACATCACAAACAGACACAAAACAACCACAAATAGACAAAAAACAACCAGAGAAACTTAAACAACACAATCAGACACAAAACAACCATGAGGACACATAAAACAACCACAGGGAGATGAAGACAAATCACAAAAAGACACAAAACAACCGCAAATAGACAGAAAACAACCAGAGAGACAGAAACAACACAAAGAGACACAAAACAACCACAGGAAGATGCAAAATAAGTACACAGACACAAATTAACAACAGGGAGATGAAGACTACACAAAGACACAAAACAACCACAAATAGACATAAAACAACCAAAGAGACACAAATAAACTACAAATAGACTTAAACAACACAAACAGACACAGAACAACCACAGGGGGATGAAGACAAACTACAAAAAGACACAACACAACCATAAATAGACATACAACAACCAGACTTAAACAAAAAGACTTAAACAACACAAACAGACACAAGACAACCACGAGGAGATGAAGACAAACTACAAGGAGACGCAAATCAGCCACAAAGACACTCAACAACCACGAGGAGACACAACAGAACCACAAAATGATGCAAAACAACCACAAATAGACAAAAAACAACCAGAGAAACTTAAACAACACAATCAGACACAAAACAACCACGAGGCGACGCAAAACGACGACAGGGAGATGAAGACAAACTGCAAAGAGACGCAAAACAACCACAACGAGACACAGCAACCACAAAAAGACACAGAAAGAGACACAACGCGACTGCAAATCAACCAGGCTTCATGAAAATGATTAAAATGAGCAATCACACTGTGGTTCAATTTCTTTAATACAAATACCACCTTAATTTGTTCATTAACGACCTTTAACAGCCACATTCACAATTTGAAATCATTCAAAACAAAATAGATTTAAAAAACCTATATTAAAAAGAAGAGCTGTAAAACATACGATATTATCCTAAAAAAATAACAAAAACAAGTGTGTTGAAATCAGTGCCACTATAAATCTTATTCCATTTGAATATTACGTTTTAAAGCTCAGGATTTGATTGTTAAAAAAAACATTTAGAGTTTTTCATGTATTTAAATGACATGTCTTATTTCCGTGTAGCTTCATTTTAAAAGTGTCACATTAAGCGTTTTCTCTGTATATGTTGAATTAGTTTAAATAAATCGAATAATTGCGTGTTCCCTGTAAACATTTATGTTTAAGTTTGACTTTGATTAAATTAAAGTTAAATTAAACATTAACGTGAATCCTGATCGTGGCTCATCCACTGCTGAACTGACTCTGGGTCTGTGGTCGTTCCTCGAGCTCGTCTTCCAGCAGCGGAGTGTGACACCTTGACCTTTGACCCTGTGGAGGTTGGCGGTGATGTCGCCGACGGTTATTTCTGGATTTCTCTTGACAGCTCTCACGATGTCTCTGTCACCGACCGCTGGGTCGTCCTTGGCCGATCTGCTGCACCTGAGTTCTCTCTCAGTTTTAGAGACTTTTCAAATTGTTTTTCTTTGCCGTCCCAAACGTTTCGGGGCAAAGGCACAGATTCATTTTTCCGTTTCTCTCGGCTTCAAAACATATTTTCTCCCATTGAAAGCTTCATTTTGGTTTATTCTTTTGAAGGAAACTGTTTCATAACAGGCTTCTCGACTCATCAGAGAGTCAGACCTTTTTTATGTGAAAACTCTCTGAAAGGCAACACATGGGCAAAAAGAAATATCAGTCGTATTGTTTCTATAGTTTTGCTCAATTGAAAAAAACAGGTGGGTTGTTCGAAAGGTGCAATATCCTACGTTGTTGAAAACATCTGGATGGAAACAAAAGCTGGAATAAGAGCTGCATTTTTTATATTAAACCCAGATTCAGTGTTCAAAGACAGGGATTTTCAACCTATGGGTGTTTTTACCTCTATCAGTGTTTCTACAGGAAGGAAAAGCACAGATGCAGAGAATGAAGAAAAACAAAATATAAATGTGCATCCGGTGAAAACAACAAGCAGGACTGATGATAATCCTGCACTGTTCCCTCAGAGAGAGATTCCTTCATCACCAGAGAGCGTCCGTCCACACGTACAGTAAAGACCCGGCGCCCCCCCCCACGCCGCCTTGCTGCCTGGAAGCCTCAGTAAAAGGATGGATCAGGATCAAAAGCCTTCAAATGTCTCATGTTGTTCGGATGGGAGGGCATTTTCATTTCAGACGGATTCGCTGAGGTAATAAGCTGCGGGTTCCAGGGAGAACCGGGAGTGTAATTGTGTTCCGGGCTCTGGGACAGTTTCTGCTGCAGTTCTGCAAACACCTGTCGATCATCAACCGTATCATCGCACAACTCCAGAACCGCTCATCGTGTCGGCTCCACACTCGCCACGGTTGTTTGTTTGTTCTCCAGGAGCCGCAGGAGGAATGTGGTGTTATTTGTATTAAACAGGCGACCAGCACTCTGGTGTTGTCAATCACCAAATTTGTGTTTTGATGACAACCGATTTTCCAGTTCAGGTTCTGCGTACTGAGTGGAGCCTCTTTGAATAAACAGGTGAACTTAGTGCAGCAGCAGAAGCTTCAGAGCTCCAGCAGCAGCTCTTTATTTGTTTCCAGCAGCAGCTCTTTAATTGTTCGGTCCGATGAAATCAACGAGTGACACCGTTGTGAAGGATGGTAAAGATCAGCACGAGCCCGGATTCTGATGAATCATCCCTCAGTCGTTTCCCCTGACCTCTGGTCCCGAGCTGCCATCAGTCAAAAGTCTGATTGACACCTTGATCTCTGACAAGGTTCCTCAAAAGATAAATCAACACATTCAGCCCCGATCCATGAAACATAGAAGGGTGCTGATCCCACAAAAGTAAAACAAATCAAGTTAAATTATTCATCCTGGACAAAGTTCCCCACTTTTCTTGCACGCTATATGTGATCGTCTCATATTCAAACCTAAAAATATAGTTTCAGCATCAGATCTGCATTTTCTGTCGTCATGAAGTTTGAGCTTTTATTGGATAATGAACAACTTGGTTTGGAAATACAAGCACATTTGTCTTTTGCATTTCTTCTGCTATCAGTGAGTAAAACGTTATTACACCAAACTGGAAAACTCCACAAAACAATAAAACCCCCGAACGTGACTTTGACAGAAGTCGTTTCAAAACATCTGCTGTGAACTCAGTGACGTTTATGTTACGGCCTCATGCAATGAATACTTCTCTGAACTTTCATCGGATACCCATCCCCCAAATAAGGCATTTCATTCTCCTCCTATACTGACATTGATGCGACTGGGAGGAGTGAACTATGATCCCAGACTCCAAATGGCACTTCTATCCACTGCTGTTGTGTTGTCTTGGCTGGATTCAAACTGGAAATGTGGCGATGCATGTCAGACGTGCAGGTGTGCAAGTTTTTTTTAAAAAAGCTTCCCCCGTGGGTTTGAATACATTAAATCGAAACTTGTGAGAACAAAATAAAAAGCCTCGTGGTGTAAAGAAACCTGTCGCACAGCCGACAGATTTCTGCAAACTGTCACTTCACAGCCGGCCGAAATTAAAAGGGCATTTAGTAAAAAGGAAATAGGGTTATTTATTATCTTTAATACTGACAAAGTAAGATTGATAATGTTTGTTGAGCATAAACTTATCATAAAGACCGGAGGCATCGGTTAACAGCCTGGCTCTGTCCAAAATCTGTGAGGAATCAGAGAAACATCTGGACAGATGTTAAATGATACTGAAAACAACCATTAGCCGTGGCCCTAATTAAGAGATGTTAAACCGGGTTAAAGATCATTTCAGCTAATTGTGAATTTAGTTTTGTTTTCATAAGTATCTTTCAATAAATAAGTGCAAAAATGGGGTCCAGAGAATCTCCTGCTGTGATGTCCACATGTCTGCACCCAGTCCCCAGGGGATCCTCCACAGGACAAGTCTGAAAACATCTTGATTCAGTAAAACGCTACAAAAACAAGAGCGAACACGAGATGTGACAGAAGTCGTTTTAAAAACAGCAGCTGTGAACTCGGTGACCTTCTTCCTCAGAGTGAAGAACATGTTACTGCCACGTGCGATGAAGACTTGAGTCGAGCTGGAGTCGCACTTCCCGTGGGTGCGAGTGTTGAAGCGACACATTAACACTTGTTTTGACTGGACTGTTGAATTTTCCACTTCTATCGATCGCTGGTTGAAACGAACACAAACACAAACGACCACGGAGCGACGGCGCCGCTGCACAGCATCACAGGAACATCTCCAGCAGCTGCACAGTTACAGTAAATCAGCTCAAACTGTCTTGAAACTTCCGTCCTGCTAACACACTCCTCAGCTGAGATGAGTCCTGGCACTCGGCTGCATTAGAATACATTAGAGGTAATGAATTCCCCTCTCCCGTGTTTTCCTCGTGGCGCCGGGCCGGGCTGGCGTCTGAGGTGGCGGAGTGACAACACTCCCACTTCCCTGCATTCATATTTTTCCTTTTCATGCGGAGAGAGATGCTGTCACGCTTGTGCCTCGCTGACAAATGAAGAAATATAAGGTTGGTGACGACTTTCTCATTTGTTTCCCCCGCACTTCCTCCCGTGATTTAGAGACGTCGATCCGCGGCGGCCTGTTTGGTTCCTGCTCGTCACTGCAGCTCGTCACATGTCAGGGTGATTACAGGTTTCACATGCTAACAGGAAGTGGACGCAGCTCAGAGGACGGACACGCCGGGAGGACGCCTGCAGGTAAAACCCACAGTGCTCAGCCGCACGCTGTCGAGAGCCCGAGTTCACCGGCTGATTTGTTCCTTCTCTCGATCCTCACACACGGTGACAGTCACCACGAGCAGGTGAGCCACACCGGGATGTTCCCAGCTTCAGTCTCAGCTCCAGCTCCATCTCCTCCTCAGGGTCCTTCAAATATAAAAACAGCAGCCAAGTGATTTCCCGTCGAGCCTCTCTACGCACGAGTATTTGTTTTGCCTCTGTGTGTGTGTGTGTGTGCTTGTGTGTGTGTGTGTGTGTGTGTGTGTGTGTGTGTGTGTGTGTGTGTGCGTGTGTGTGTGTGTGTATCTGAGACAAGGCCATCCATCTCAGACAGTCCCATCTGCGGGCAACAGCCTTGTTTACTTATCCCTTAACTAAAGAGAACAGCAGCCGCCTGTCCGCAGGTAAAACAGCAGCCGGCCGGAGGAGGAGGAGGAGGAGGAGGAGGAGGGGGGGTGGCTTCTGTCTCCATCCGGAGATAAATCATTCTTCTCACCGACGCCAAACATCCACACCTTCCTCTCCACTCATCGCTCCAGAGTCCTCCTCACTCCTCTCCAGTTTCCTGCTTCCTTCACAGCTGCTTCACTCCGGTTTAATTTACTCGTCTTTCCAAAGCAATCGCTCTCGACTCCGTCTTCCTCTCCGAGCCTCCGCCCGTTTGCCATGTTTCCCTCTGAAACGCTCCTACACCTCCATACGTCTAGTCATCTTTCCAAAGCAATCCTTCTCCCCCAGCCTCAGTGTCTCTCCTCCGCTGTCCCCCTTTCCCACCGTCCATCCTCCCAAGTCGTCTTTCTCATCCAGTCAAAGAATCTTTCCAAAGCCAGAACCTCTCCTTCCCTCCGTCGGCTTCACGTCCCTCACTCTCGTCACCGCTTGCTCAGCCATGTTCTCCCTGTCTGTTTCTTTTCGGAGGACTGGGACCAGCCGCCATGAAGCTGATGCGGTGAAACAGTGCCCATGTGATCAATATTCATTGCGTCTCACCGGCCGCTGTCCCCGGTCCCCGTGCCGCAGAGGCCTCCAGCCCGGAGACGCCACCGTCTATTTGTCACTGAGACTCCCTCCAACCGATTAAGTTTTAGCTATGAAACACGAGATTTCTGGTTTTGCATGTTAGCACTGATGCACATCTCCATCAATCAATGATGATCTGCTGTTCCTTTAATAAAAACAAACATATGAAAGACTCGAGTACAGTTGTAGAACTTGGTGAGTTTCACAGCTTTGCATCCGGAGCTTAAACTTCACCACAGCTGCTTCAGGATGCGTTTCCAACCGTCCTGGATCCTGTAGCTTCAAGTCTGCATGAAATCCTTTTTAAGACTAAACATATGAGCAACAGCTAAAGACAAATACATTGAATAAATTGACAAATGATCTTATCAGACTGGATAGAAATTCCACTCTTGCAGGTAAAAAAAATGTTAAAATAACCTGAGTGTTTTGTCCTTTTACAGTTTATTTAAAACATGCTCTGCTCTGGTGAGCAAACAAAAAAGTTCCTTCTTTGTGAGAAAATGAAATTTCCCTTCAACATTGGTTTTTCTAAGAGATTCAACTTTAACCGTGAAGATAATTTCCCTCTGCCAGTGCTCTGGAAGGTGTGGAATAAAAATGCTGCTAATGGATAAAAAAGAGAGCAGGGTCAGGTGTGTGTGTGTCGGGGGGGGGGGGGACATGATTGAGGTTCCGGCCCAATTAACTGGAGATCGCTTAAATGGTTGGCGAGCTGAAGAGGTCGTTATCCTGGAGAGTTCTGAAGAAAGCCATTAGGGTTTTCCAAAGCTGGAGCCACGACTCTGCACTTTGTTTGTTTTTTACTCCTCCAATAAAACACACACACACACACACACACACACACACACACACACACACACAAGGCTGATTGTGGTCTACAGAGGCGTCTGACGTGTTTGTGAAACCTGCACTGAGGCTGGAGAACGTGTGCAGCAGCTACGGTGGCCCGGAGGTGCAAAGAGGCAAATCAACCAGCACAACACAACAACAAATAGACAACAGCCAATCAAAGAACAACAAATCAAAAAACACAACCACAGTAAATCGCAAGACACGACAACAGATCACAACACACATTGACAAAAAAAACAACAGCAAATTAATAAAACAACAAATAACAAAAACCAACAACAAACAGCTGTTGTGCCTTTTCACTTGTGTTTTCTGATTTGTTGTCAATCATCGTGATACATTATTGTGATTTCATGTGTTTTCCTCATATGTCATTGAGATTTCTCCTTCAGGGTCCTCATGGGCATCACTCTACCACACACACACACACACACACACACACACACACACACACACACACACACACCATCACACATTCACTAAACCTCTAAATCACAACACGTGGTGGAAGCTGTTTCACCACGTGTTGTGAATCGATGCGAATCGATGTTTCCCACAAACTGAGAAGTTCACAGAAAACACATAGAAGAAGCTTTGACTTTCATGTTAGTCCTGTAAAAAAGAAACTGTGAGATAATCGTTGAACAATTGCAATAAATAAAACTGCATATTAAGGGATTTAAAGTCTGCCTATAACGCTCAGCATTACACAACTTAAAATACAAAACTGCATCTGGTTTCAAAAGTAGGATTTGGGTTCGGACAGAAGATTTGTGCGTTTTGGACGAAGAAAATGAAGTTCAGGTACAAAAGTAAAGATTTATTGGGAGTTAAATGACGATATACTGAGAGCTTCACGTCTGTTTCTCCGCTCCTGCCTCAGGCCTCAGGATGTGGCCCTGGGCAGTGCTCACTCTGCTGCTAATGAAAAGAAGAAGACAACTCTTTACTCCTAATGAACTGTTCACTTGTAATGTTAGCTCATAATGGGAATGAGCAACAGGAGTTCATAGTTTGCCCACCTTTTTATTCCACATCTCTGGCGGCGGAGCCCCGGTAGAGACGTTGCCATACGACCTAATTATCTCTCATTAGCGGCCTCAGTAATTACAGAACGCTTCTACAGCTCCAACTCCTCTGTCTCACATCGGAGGGGATTTCAATTACGCCTGGTCTCTGCAGCTCAGCCACACTGTCGCCTGTTCAGCCGAGCGGAGCCGAGCCGCGGAGCCGCCGGGCACACGGGGGGAAAGTCCCAGGAAAAATAATGTTTCTGCACGATTCATTCATTCCATATCAAGCAGCCGTCAACGAGACAGGACAACAAGACGGCTGGAGGAGGACTCGTCTTCCAGCAAGAGGAGGAAGATGAGCTTTTAGGCCGTCACGGGTAAATAACGATATGCAAAAGTCTCCGGGTCCTGAGTGACAGATGCCTCCATCAGGTCTGATTCGTCAAATATAACTCGGAGGGGGGGGAGAGATTCAAGATTCAAGATTCAAGATTTTTATTATCCAATGCACAACAATAACATTAAGCAGTCGCTGGCAATGAAATGCTTGAGTCACAGGCTCTCTTCTAGCAATGCTCAAGTAAAAAATTAAAATGAAATAGAAAAAGTATAAAATAGAATAAAAAAGAATAAAATAGAATATAAAAAATTTAAAGTAGAAAATAAAATGTATATATCTAAAAAAAAATATATATACAGCTCAAGCTCGGGAAAAATAGAGCAACAATAGTTCAATTGTGTGACAATAGTTCAATTGTCTGAATAGTGCAAATATGCAAAGGGGCTGGTTCAGAGGAGTTTAAAAGTCAGCTGCCTTTACATTATTCAGCTGAAGCACAGTCGATCAGTGGGAAGAAGCCGAGGAGGACGAGCGGGGGGGAATCATTCCAACTGGCCGCAGATCCGCTCACGCTCATCACTTATCTCTCGCCCCGATCCCGGATCAGTCACCCTAATTAACAGGCCAGAGAGAAACACCAATCAATACGGCCGAGGGATAATTAACCCCTCGTGTTCTCTATCCTCGCTACAAAGGTGAAATTGAAATTGATTGAGATTACCTTTTGTTGGCTAATTGCGGCCGTCAGTCGGGTGAAGGGGGGGGGGGTCGACGGAAATCAGTGGGATTGATGTTCGGGTCCCAGCGGAGAAATGCTTTTATTTTGAAGCCGTGCTGAGGGATTGTGTACTATGTGGTTTAATACTTATATAATGGAAATTACGTGAACTTTGACATTTCTATACAACTCTCTTCTCTCAGCTGTATTTCCTTTGGCCTCATTGAACGCTGCCATTGGTGCTCAGTCTGTTTCTGTCCTGTTTTGTGCACGTTACTTTCTTCTTCTGTTTTCTGTCCCCACTGACACACGTAAAGTTTCCTTGAGTCTCCTGAAAAGCATTTTCATTATTATTGCAAGACTGATGTCTATCTAACCCACAGTGATACAGGGGCTAGTTGAGGAATATGTGACTGAAAGTGTCAGAAGGAGAACGTCTCTGAAACCTGAGGAAACGGATTCAAGACAGAAGTCAAGGGACTGGGATGAAACACACAATGACAAGCTGACAATGTCCAGAGAAAATTGTGTTTATCTCACATTGTCAGTCTCTTTTCAGGTATGTGGTGGACTTTGAATGGATGAAACATGTAACATGGTAATATTAAGAAATCTCGCTTTATTTCTTTCATCTGTATGATGTGTTTTATGCACTTTACCGGAGCTCTGTAGGGTTTTATGTGTGAGTAATGAGATGAAGCTATTTTGTGCCAGATAGTATAATAGAAATATCTCAGGTAATACTTGAATACCGTCAGGGTTAGTGTTAATACGGTATGTACTCACTGCTCTCCTGTGGATCTCGTCCTATTTAATAGTTGTTTGAATAAAAGTTCGAATTACAGTGAAGTTCTTTGCACTCTCGTGATTCTTTATCCCATTTTCAACTGGACGGGAAGAACTTTCTACTTTTGTTTCACCCTCAACTGCCCACAGACCCAAACTGACTGCGGGAGGCACCATCATTAAACCAGGAATGGATGGGTGAGGAATTAACTTGGAAGGAGGTGGAAAACTGTGTGTGTCTCCCTCTGTTCCACACAGACCCAAACTGAGAGGAGGAGGAGGAGGAGGAGTGCCGCCGTAAAAACCTGAAACAAGATCAGGATTTACAGGCAGAGGGACGACTCTGTAAATAACCAGAACAGGATCGGGAGTACAAGTGATGGACTGGAATGAGGCAGGGATAAATAAACTGGGACTGGACCCCTTGTAGAATCTGAAACACTATCGAGAGTGAGTCTGGATCAATCTGGACGAGGTCTCACAGAACTGAGCTGAGATGAGATGAATCAAGCTGAACACGACTGGAAGAGATGAATGTTAAATTTGTCTGTCAGAGATCATTATTCAATGTAAGTTTATTAATACTAAAACTGAAACAAGTCAAATCTGATGATGTGTTGGAAAAACTCTGACGTCTGACATGGATATAATGTGAAGATTAATAATAATACGATCAAAATGTTCCAATTTCTATGATGTGATCGATAATAATATGGAGAATTGCAGCAGGACACACACACACACACACACACACACACACCATAGACCGTATATAAAGATGGCCGACATGAAGGTTGCCCAACAAGCCCTTTTTCTGAGTTTCCTCATGAAGAACCAAACCTTTCTCCAGCTCGGACGGTTGATTTATTTATTCGAAGGCCATCTTCCCTGCAGTGAATTATTCCTTGAAGCTTCCATCACAGGTGAACTGGGAGTCTACTGTGAATTCTCATACACCACCTCCATGACGTGTCTGGGATTAAAAGCAGCTTTAATAAACTCCTCAACCTCTGCACGTGCACCGTGTTTCCAAATGTTCTCCGATGAGGATTCCTATCATATGCAAAGCCGGGGCCGAGCTCTAATCTCCTTGACAGCTGTCCTCGAACACATCGGAGGCGCTCGCTGTGAAAGGTAATGGCCGGTACCGGGTGGAAATTGGACAGGCGTGCTTTTAAAGTGGGATTCAACCTCCCCAAAACCAGAGCCAGTGACAGCGGGGGGGCGCTCCTGAGTGACTGCAGCTTAGAGAGAGATGACACGACAAGCTGGTGTCGTGAGCGACCCACTTTCCCCTCTCTAATTGCAAGTCCCTCTTGGAAACTGCATTACTATGCACAAACCCAGATTCAATGTGCAGTTCTGCAGTGGATTACACACAATGCGAAGGGAATTAGTCGTTGTTATCAAAGCCGTGGAGTGGGTTACTATACGTCAAACACAAAATCATACATATTTACGATCCCTGTGCTCACTGATTTACATTAAGTGATACTGTAGCTGTGTGTATATGTGGCCTGATCCTCTGAATAAATCAGACAAAGGTGAGCAGCCATCAGGGAACGGCTTGTCGTCAAAATCTCCACATTATCATCAAGAAGTGAGGAAACCAGAGACAAGTTCCCATAATACTCATGTTTATTGCATGAGCTGTGGATGTGATGGCAACTATTTACACACATGTTCCATTTTACTGTGTGAATAACATCATGTCCATGCGGCTAACGAGAGCCAAGAGCGGCTTCTCTGCCTGGATTTCCATTATTTACACCCTGCAGTGACGCTTCCACTAGTCTAGTTCTGCTGATTTACCATTTACTGGGAGAAGATTACGATCTCGTCAAAACTCCTCGGTACACACGACGTGCTCTTGTGATAATTATTGATTTTTCGAGTCGATCCGGCTCTGCTGCCCCGTTAAACAATTTATGGGACTATAAGAAAACTGGGTATGATGTGTGAATTCACGCAAAGGACGACTTGGGAATCGAACATCGACGCGGTTATGACCCGGTGGCATCCTGACCCTGAATCAGGCGACGGTGCATTTTCTCATTACATCTCTGGAACTGAGCAGAATAAAACCAAAGAGCGAAAGATGACAGGAAAGATGTTGTTATCAGGTGCAAAGTGAAAGCATCTCATTTGAAAAGGCCTCCTGGACATCCTGTGAATCCTGTGAATCCTGTACATGGATGCGGCTGCTCCACCTTCTCCTGGGTCCCGGCTGCTCCACCTTCTCCTGGGTCCTGGCTGCTCCACCTTCTCCTGGGTCCCGGCTGCTCCACCTTCTCCTGGGTCCCGGCTGCTCCACCTTCTCCTGGGTCCCTGCTGCTCCACCTTCTCCTGGGTCCCGGCTGCTCCACCTTCTCCTGGGTCCCAGCTGCAGAACTGGCTGTTATCAATCATTTGCTAAGTGTGAGGCAAGAGAGAGAGACACACACACACTTCCTGTTTTCCTGCTGGGCCTCACTCACAGGGGGATTGTCCACAAATGAATTGTACATCTTCGCCATTTAATTTGGAAAGCAGCAGTAATGAAGCCCTTTTTGCACAGTATTTCCCCCCCCGTGCGCTCTCACATGCCACAAGCACCGAGTGGCTGAATCTGAAGCCGCTAATAAACTGTGGTAAACTGGTGCACGGGAGAAAAGCAAGAGACACAAACTATTCTTGTTTTTAACAGGGTGCTGATTGACTGATTTATTTATCCA